>NW_007377604.1:236066-257230 GCF_000475195.1 Diaphorina citri | reverse complement strand
AGTTATTATTATAGATTTTTTTTTTGTCGGAGAAAAAGACATAAAAACATAAATAAACACAGGCCGTGGTAGTATATTATCGTGTAACCTAGCTACGACATGTCGACGGCGAGAATTTTGACGCGAAAAGCTTGGTGGACGTTTTCTGAGTGAATGGATCCGGACTCCGAAACATGCGAGGATTCTCTGCTTGCGGAGGAGCTGTAAAAAGCCAGACGTAGTACTAATTTTAGAAAGTAGGGCAGGTATTTTGGTATTGAGCTTAAGCTGTGTTGACCGAGACGAAGGAATCAAAGATGTCTGTTAGGATTGGAGGTAGGTAAAGGTTTTCTTTATTTTATTTTTTCCTTTATTAGCTTTTTAGGTTTTTACGTTTTGTCGAATAGTAGTAGGCTATTATAATAATTATATATAGCATTGTCAGATCGATCACGTACCAGACGCTAGTTGTTAATAAATAGGAGGTAGATGGTCGATGATATATGTGTCGTCCTACCCTATTTATGTATTGGTATTTATTCAATAGAATATAAACATAAGGGTGTCAAGTGTATGAGATACAATCATATACCGGTGTCCGAATGATAGTATATGTATAAGATAGTAGTTCCATATAGACCGGCGCGGTGTCTCCAGAAGTCCTGGTAAAGAAGTATACCGCGTGTCCTTTAGTCTTTTGATACGGCTGAAATTTTTGACGAATTCAGATCGGATCCTAGGATCAGAAACTTGGCCTTCCTTTTTACAGGTTATTTGTTTGTGAGATGGGTTATATAATTATACATAAGTTACGCAGGCTTTCATTTACCTACTGAATCATCATATATTTTCCCCATCCGTGGCACTTCTCTGCTTATACGGATGGGTATACCGAGTGAGTTTTTTGTCGAATAAATATAAATGGAAACTTGTTTAAAAAAAAAAAAAAAAAAATATTTATCATCGCTCGTTTCTTTGACTTGTAATGCCGCCACTGGTTGCTACTCGATTAAAAAGTAGCTACTCAATTGTCCTCACGAGGCTGAGTGCCCCCCGAACTCCAAGCACAGAGCCGGAAAATCGAACCTGGGACCTCCTGCGTGGACGCCGAGTGTGATGACCACTCGGCCACGGAGGTTGCTTAAATCATGATAATAATACCCACGTGCCACAATGATCCCATTGCTCAACAGGAACACGTCATTCACATTCTGTCTGAGGACAGCCAACTCTTCTTCCACGCTACCCGAGATCTCCTCTCCTGATAACGAGGAGGGTGATAACGTTGTCACGGCAACCGAGGTCCGGTTCATTTCGCTTGGTTACCGCTGTACGGGCCGAGCGCTAGTGTCGATGAAGGATGTTTTGCGGGGGTTTGTGTGGAGTTAAATGGGGTTCAGCGATCGGCCGACATCTGTGGAAAAGAAGTTGGGTCGTATGAAGTCCCCCCCCCTTAAAAAAAGTCCCTTAATTATTACTTACAGATGGGGCAAAATCCCACCTACTTAACATTGACCTATAGTTGATGCAAAATTACCAGAGGAGATCAAGATCTAATATTAGATTGACTGGTACCGAATTTGTAAATTCTTTAGCGAAAGCACTAACAAAAATAAAAGAACGATGGAAGATGAATATCATGGCTTACATGGATAAGGTAGCCATCATGGATACAGTGGCGTAGCGTGGTCTAACTCCAAGTGTAGGGCGGACACTAATTTCTTTCACAATATCTATCTAATAAGACTACAATAATTTTTTAAAGTCAATATTTAAGGGTATTTGAGTGGAATTTTTGAGTGTATGGCCGCCATACACGCCCTACATGGACGCTACGCCACTGCATGGATACTTTATGGGCGCTTGCTCCTAGGTACCTGTAGGATGTCTTTAGACAGTTTTTTTTCTTTTTCTTTTCCGAAATTATATACGTATGGAAGTACCAACCTACCAACTAGACACATATACCTACAGACTCAAAAAATCTGGTCACGTTGTGTATAATTTATGATTTCTGGTACGTCGACTGATGACAAATTTCAAGTAGGTAGGAACGGCTGAATATTATTAAGCAGGGGCGGACAGTGAGGGAATTTTCAAACAGGTAGTTAATGCAGAAAAGAGGGTCTTTGCTCCTGAGGAGCCCCTGATTGTTCAAAAAACGAACGAGCTTTTTGCAAATGGGTAAAAATTATAAATAAATGGTCGATTCCTATGTAAAAAGTTGGGAAAAATCGAAATCTGAGGTCAAAATCCGAAAAAGAATAACTGTATCACACGGCCCACCAAAAAAAAAAAAAAAAAAAAAAAAACAAAAAAATAATAAACTAAAATACAGGGTCGAGGAAGGCTTGATGGTTTAGTATATAGTACCTACATCAGGGAACTATGAGAACAGAGGTCTTATCGTTCTAAAATAAAGGAGAGGACAGGATAGGAGAAAACCAGCCGTTCCGAGAACGAACCTTCTGTTTAGGATGAAGTTTGCCTCGGACGGGAAGCGAACCCGCGGCCTAGCACTTACGAGGCACACGCGCTACCAACCAAGCTAACTAGGCTGGCATAGGTACCTATACCTACCTAATTTGGCGGTCGACAGGACAAGATTAATCTGACCTAGAAAGATGTTCATGTAAATAAGTTGGCAAGCTCTACCAGATTGATAAATATCTAGTTAAAAAAAAAAAGAATTTATCCAATAGGTTACCTATAAAAAGAAAATAAAATGCATACAGGGTGAGAGTTTTACCAAGTTGGTATTGTTTGAATTTGTTTTACATTGTTTGATAAAAAAAAAATGGTTTGACTTGAGGGAAAATAATGGAAACTTTGAGGTGTAGTAGATGAACCAAATATTATAGGGACTGGTCTTTGCGTCAGGGCAGTGAAAATAAAAGATCTTTTTTGCCAGCCTAGTTAGCTTAGTTGGTAGGATAAAATCCGCCCGGGCGGATTTTATCCTACCAACTAAGCTGATGGGATAATGTTCGTTCTCGGAACGGCTGGCTTTTTCCTATCCTGTCTTCCTTCTCTCTTCGATTTCGGGACGATAAGACCATAGCAGTTACAGTTCCCTCTGTCAAACCTCTTTAAAAAAAAAGGTTGTTTAACCACGTCCTAACCTCTTCTGGACTTTTAGCGACGAGTGTTACAGCTGGTTTGGAAAAGGTGTAGGTCTGTATTTTTTGAAGAGATTTAACAGAGGGAACTGTAACCCCTGAGATCTTATCGTCCCGAATTCAAAGAGAGAAGGAGACAGGATAGGAGAAAGCCAGCCGTTCCGAGAAAACGAACATTAGCTGCTCAGGATAAAATCCGCCCCGGGTGGGAATCGAACCCGCGGCCTAGCGCTTACAAGGCAGACGCGCTATCAGCTAACTAGGCTGGCAATCTGTATTTTTTACTTTCTATTACCTTTACGTATAGGGAACCTATACAAGGTAATGAGAAAGTAATGCAATTTATTATTATTATTATTTTTTAATAAGGCGCTTTAACATGTTAATTATCGTCGTTTGCGCCGGTGCGCGATGGTCTGTATTTTAAAGTGAAAATTTCTACACAAAAATTTCTCAGCTCCCTGATGGCCGCTTAGAGAGGAGAGTAAACACACTGGAAGTCTTATGTGAAACAGTCTATTAAGTCAGAGTGATAATGAATGAAGACTTGTGAAGACATCCACTGGTGGACACACATTAGTAGACATCTACTAGTAAACATAGGTAATATTAGACTAGTGGACATCTACTATAGTACACATTATGCTAGTGGAAAGTGGACATTAGTAGACATTTAGGCACACTAAACTTAGACACTTTTTTTAAGAGGTTTGACAGAAGGAACTTTAACTGTACTTTTTTAAGCGAATGCAAATATCAAGTTTTTTTTTAAAGAGGTTTGACAGAGGGAACTGTGACTGCTAGAGAAATCGAAGAGAGAAGGAAGACAGGATAGGAGAAAGCCAGCCGTTCCGAGAACGAACATTATCCCATCAGGATAAAAAAAAAAAACACATGTATTTTTTTGTTAAGAGGTTTGACAGAGGGAACTGTAACTGCTATGGTCTTATCGTCCCAAAATCAGAGAAGGAAGAGAGTTTTTTAAAGAGGTTTAACAGAGGGAACTGTAACTGCTATGGTCTTATCGTCCCGAAATCGAAGAGAGAAGGAAGAGAGGGATAGGAGAAAGCCAGCCGTTCCGAGAACGAACATTATCCCATCAGGATAAAATCCGCCCCGGGCGGGAATCGAACCATTTTAAAGAGGTTTGACAGAGGGAACTGTAACTGCTATGGTCTTATCGTCCCGAAATCGAAGAGAGAAGGAAGCCAGGTTAAAGAGGTTTGACAGAGGGAACTGTAACTGCTATGGTCTTATCGTCCCGAAATCGAAGAGAGAAGGAAGCTTTTTTAAAGAGGTTTAACAGAGGGAACTGTAACTGCTATGGTCTTATCGTCCCGAAATCGAAGAGAGAAGGAAGAGAGGGATAGGAGAAAGCCAGCCGTTCCGAGAACGAACATTATCCCATCAGGATAAAATCCGCCCCGGGCGGGAATCGAACCATTTTAAAGAGGTTTGACAGAGGGAACTGTAACTGCTATGGTCTTATCGTCCCGAAATCGAAGAGAGAAGGAAGCCAGGGTGCCAGCCGTTCCGAGAACGAACATTATCCCATCAGGATAAAATCCGCCCCGGGCGGGAATCGAACCCGCGGCCTAGCGATTACAAGGCAGACGCACCACCAACTAAGCTAACTAGGCTGGCCAAACGGCGGTGAAACACGCATCTTTTTAACTGTTGGGTTACGTGAAAACAGAATACTATTTCACGTCACTTCCTAAAAAGTGATACAACTTATACAATCCAACAGTTAAATGGACTTTCACAAAGTTACCGAAGAATCAAGTTGGTACCCATTTTTTTTTTTTTTCAAGTCGTGTAAAATTTGTCTTCTTTCCCTGAATCCCTGATTAATTAGGTATATAGTTATGTAAGCGACGCATTGGGCAATCTGAAGACAATTAACGACCAGGAGGGCCATAGAGTTTAAACTCGGCTATGGATTGAGTAATTTGATTGGTTGATTTCAAAAAATTCAGCCAATCAGATTGATCAGACAATAGTCATAGAAATAGTAACATGATTCCCGGAAAATTTCATTTTCTCTATAGTTTTTTTCGAGGTTTGATAGATGGAATTGTAACTGCTAAGGTCTTATCGTCCCGAAAGCGAAGAGAGAAGGAATGCAAGATAGCAGAAAGCCAGCCGTTCCGAGAACAAACCTTATCCGTTCAGGATAAAATCCGCCCCGGACGGGAATTGAACCCGCGAGCTAGCGCTTACAAGGCATTTTCTCCATAGAGAAAGTCGGGACAAGCAGCTAGCCTGGTCTTAGAGCCTGGTCCCACTTGTCGTGAGTTTCAACCGAATTTTTTTCCCCGAATGTCCTGTATTAGGCAATGTAATTTAAATGAGAGTGTTCCCACTTCCCACAACACGATTTTTTCCCCCCCAAACGATACAAAATGTCCTTGTAGACAAAACAATTTAAATGAGAGTGTTCCCACTACACACGACACGATTCAGTTCCAACTACACGATTTTTTTTTTTCCCCCCAACGATAAGTGTGAACGGGCTTTTAGTTCCAAATACCTGCCTCAACTTACGAGCACTTGTGTACCACGTGACTAGGTATCATTGAACCATTCATAGATTTCATAGTATCTTAGATTACTCTAAGGCAGCGATTCCAAAACTTAAACAAGCCACGGGCCACTTTTCAATTTCATGATTTTCCATAGACCACTCAGCACCCCCCCTCCCATTCTTATTTAATGAAAATACAAAATTGACACGTACTGCTACTTTCAACATAAGTTAGGGGGGGGGGAAATTGACTTTTTTCCCCCTGAATAAAAAATCATTTTTTTTTTTTTTTTTTTTTTTTTTTTTTTTTTTTAAAAAATTTTTTTTTTTTTTTTTTAAAAAAAAAAAATTTTTTTTTTTTTTTTTTTTTTCTCTCTTGGGACCACTTCGTCGACCAATTGGACACTTTCTCGTGGACCTCCAGTGGTCTGCGGGCCATATTTTGGGAATCCCTGCTCTAGAGCGAAGGAGTGACAGGAGGAAAAAACACTCGTAGGTATGTAACAAAGAGGATCATAAATCTATTATCTTTAACAGCGGCTCAATCCTAGAAATAGCAACACAGGTAAATCCTAGATTCGATTATAACATGTGATAACATTAGAATGGCGCTATCTATATCCCGGATAGATAGAATTGAACCTACAGTACAGAGGAGACGTGTACAAACTAAGGTCCACAAGTATCTTTGGCCCGCGAAGTTGGGTCCGCTCTTATGGTCGCGGTTAAATTATCATTAATAATATAATAATAATAATAAAAAAAAAAACAATGGTGGATTTCACCAATGACTTAATAAGAGATTTCACTAATGGGAGAATTTTTTTTTTTATCCAAAAAGGAGTTTTTAACTGTCCAAACAGGAGTTTTTTAAAACTCCTCCTTTTTGGATCATTACAAAATAAAAACTCCTTTTGGGATTATTAATATATCCTTTAAAAATTCTCCCATTAGTGAAATCTCTTATTAAGTCATTGGTGGAATCCACCATAAGTGTGGCCCGCAGTGTCTGCATGTTTGTACACACCTGGTCTAAAGTGTGGCCCGCAGTGTCTGCATGTTTGTACACACCTGGTCTAAGTAAGATGTACTTAAATACTAGATAGATTAGTAGGAACAATAAAATAGGCGTAGGTATATTGTACTCATAAGTATTTGGATTATTAAAACATAATGTCAAGTTGAACAATTTTTGAGTAATAATTTGACTCATTAGTGCTTTAACATGGCCTTCAAAATGCCAAGGACAAAACGACAAATTTTGTGTGTATCACAGAAAATAATAATAAGTTTAATAACTAACCCTTTTAGCTTAAACCAAGTTTACAGGATAATCCCAGCCGTTCCAACAACAAACCTCACCTATATTTGTTCGCCCCCGGGCGGGAATCGAACCCGCAACCTAGCGCTTACAAGACAGACGCGCTACCCACCAAGCTAACTAGGCTGGCTTCAGAAATAGTGTTTGTAAACTCCATTCTACAGACAGGGTGTCTCACACATTGTGTACGTATATTAAAGGGGTGGCCATAAAAGTGGCTCGCGAGACGATCTTGTGCGGCTCTCCAATCAAGTTTCATACTTGTTGAAAAATTTCTCTGAAGATCAGAATTTCCTTGAGACTGAATTCTAAAGATTGTAGACCAAAATTTCAAAAATTTCGCCCGTGGCACGCCCCGAATCGGCTTTATGGGATTGCGGCTCCCCAAGGTAAGGTTAGTGGCCACCCCTGGACTATATTCTATTCCATTCTACTTACAGGGTGTCTCACACAGCGTTCATATATTCCATTCTACTTACAGGGTGTCTCACACAGTGTTCATATATTCCATTCTACTTACGGGGTGTCTCACAGGTAATACGGCTTTATGGGATTGCGGCTCCCCAAGGTAAGGTTAGTGGCCACCCCTGGACTATATTCTATTCCATTCTACTTACAGGGTGTCTCATATAGCGTTCATGTATTTCATTCTACTTACAGGGTGTCTCACACAGTGTTCATATATTCCATTCTACTTACAGGGTGTCTCACAGGTAATGATCATACCCGAGTTGCACCCCCTCACTCAGCGCTAGCTCTGCATCATTGCTGCGTGGTTTAATACGTCGGCCTATCGGCTCTAGATCGTTGTAACATCGTGTGAACACGGACTCAACTATGTTACGAGCCTCGGCGTAGGACAGCTTGCGTACCATTGAGACAGCCCAGGTAGCCCGGTCCGCCACGCATTCCTATTGACACAGAGTGGACAAGAGAAATTAGAATAGAATAGAATAGAATAGAATAAACCTTGTTTATCCTGCTCGAATGAGACTAAAGAGTCCCTTTACCCCAGCAGTCTAAACAAGGTCTGGTGTAATTTATGGGTTTAACATGATACACATAGAGTAAAAACAAAAATATTTATTTAATAAGAGAAAATAATGTTTATTAGGGGCAGTAGAAGGAGGTGGAAGAATGGTGAGAGTTTGTTGGCATTCGAAGATGGGCCAATTAGTTGGTAAAAAGCACTTGCTGCGTGGTTTAATACGTCGGCCTATCGGCTCTAGATCGTTGTAACATCGTGTGAACACGGACTCAACTATGTTACGAGCCTCGGTGTAGGATAGCTTGCGTACCATTGATACAGCCCAGGTAGCCCGGTCCGCCACGCATTCCTGGTGACACAGAGTGGACAAGAGAAATTAGAATAGAATAGAATAGAATAGAATAGAATAGAATAGAATAGAATAGAATAGAATAAACCTTGTTTATCCTGCTCGAATGAGACTAAAGAGTCCCTTTACCCCAGCAGTCTAAACAAAGTCTGGTGTATTTTATGGATTTAACATGATACAAATAAGGTAAAAACAAAAATAGGCATGGTAGGTAAACATTGGATGTTAGGATTATTGAGATATTGGGAAAATCCTACAATGCTGCAGTGAGCACCAAAGTTGTGACATAATGACACAAAAAAACTGCATTTACATTTTCTAGGAAAAAGATGTAAGCACAACAGAGGTGTTTGAATCTTTTGCATAAGTAAAAGGGCACAAAAACACCAAGCATGAAGATCTCTTCATCAAAATGAGCTTTTAAAGTTCAGTGCTGAGTATTGACAACAGAGTCTGTGTCTGTATTTTTATTTTATCTACCTACTTAAACCTTTATTAGGGGCAGTAGAAGGAGGTGGAAGAATGGTGAGAGTTTGTTGGCATTCGAAGATGGGCCAATTAGTTGGTAAAAAGCACACTGACCTACGAGCGTATTCGTAATATGTTATCAAATAAAATAATATTACTTTTTCAATTTTTCTTCTTTTAGGAGGTTTGACAGAGGAAACTGTACCTGCTAAAAGGTCTTATCGTTCCGAAATCGAAGAAAGACAGGATAGGAGAAAACCAGCCGTTCCGAGAACGAACATTATCCGTTCAGAACAAAATCCACCTCGGGCAGGAATCGAACCCGCGACCTTGCGCTAACAAGGTAGACGCTCTACAAACCATGCTAACTAGACTGGCTAGTTAAGAAGTTAATTACAGAAAAGAAAGAAATTTAAATAAAACTGACTATCGAAAATTTCAGCTGATTACTTTACTTTCCTTCCTATAGGGCAGGGGTTTCCAACTTCCATGTGTATGCGGGCCACATGCTACATCGGGAGGTACTTCGCGGGCCACATATGTACATAGGGGGGCATTGTAGGAACCCCCCCCCCCGACTTTTCAAAAATGCAGTCCAATCGATTTTTGAGTGTCGCAGGTGAAATTTTTAAAAAGTATTCTCCTAATTGTAGCTGAACACTAAAGGGGGTGTTCCAAACCTTTTCTTTAGATTTAGGTAAGTTTGTGCAAATCCCAAAAAGATTCGCGGGCCACCGGGCCACAAGTGGCCCGCGGGCCGCTAGTTGGAAACCTCTGCTATAGGGCTAAGGAAAGTAAACCACTTCTGTCTGTAGTGTTAAAATCTCTTTAAACTAAACTAAAGTTATTAATCATGATTTATAAGCAGAGATATTGAATTAGAACAGAATAGAATATACCTTGTTTATCCTGCCAGAATGGGACTGAAAAGTTTCTTTTTTCCTGCAGTCCAAACAAGGTCTTAGGTTCCATGGAAGCACCATAATGCCTTAAGAAAAGACTGAAATGAAAATGAATCTTATCAGTCAGCCCTATATCTGATAAGGATAAAATCCACCATGGGCGGGAATCGAACCCCGACCTAAGTTACTTGAAAGCAAGCGCTACTGTAGGTGTACGAATTATCGATCTTGTAAACGAATCTTTTTGAACTGCCCATTTCGAAAAACCCCTTCCAAATATTTTCACATAATCACATATGCAATTTGCACTACACATTTAATCAAACGATTCCAAAGTTCATTTTTCTAGAAATTTCAAATTTTTGGAAAAGTTCCGAAAAAATTCGCCTTTACCAGTGAAATTTACCGACTTTGCTGTGCTTTACTGAATATTCTTTAGTTCTGTCAAAATAATAAGCCGTCAAGTTCTTTCCTTGTGGAACGAGAAGTGTTTGCAGCGGTCAAAATATCGAGGATCGAAGTTTGGTAACACGTGATATCCGGTGACCCGGCCTATTGCATTTCATCATCTTTCCAACCCTTTCACGCTAAACAATGGCAGCTAACGCAGCTCCCAAACTGAGAACCCTCTCCCAGAAATTCAGACCTCTGCTGGACCGAATCCTAGTTATCAAGGACGAACCATTGACCAAAACTAAAGGTGAGAGGGATGTTGGGTTATGCAATGCAAATGTGGGGGATGGTGGGGTAGAGCTCTGGTTTGTGGGGATCCAAGGGGTAGAAATTTGACCTGCAACTTCTTGAAGTAACCCTTGGGCTTTCAATATCAGACCAGCCATTCAGTCTTAGACTGTCCATCAGATAGAATGTTTGTGGTTGGAAAAGTTCTTAACAGGCTTCAGACTATCCAAGAGACGGGAAGATGGAAGCTTTTCCCACCTCACACATTCCTATGGGCTGACAGATCTAGATCTCTTTCAGACCAAGTGACCAGAATCATGTTTAAGTTCTGTCCATTGTCTATATTTTCTCCATCAAGAGTAACAAGGTATAAGTGCAGATTTGTACTTGATGTACAGAAGTCATAATCAATAAACTATCTATCTATCTATCTCTTGTTTCCAGGTGGAGTTCTCATTCCCGAGAAAGCTCAACAAGAAGTCAACAATGCTGTAGTAGTTGCTGTCGGGCCTGGAGCAAGAACACCCAACGGTGAATACATCAAACCCGTTGTCAACGTAGGAGACAAAGTACTTCTACCCAAATTTGGTGGCACCAAAATTGAAGTCGAAGGCCAAGAATTGCACTTGTTCAAGGAAGCTGATTTACTAGCTGTGATAGAGAAAGATTCTTAATTTGTACAATTTGTTTGTGTATTATTTTGTTACTGGTTATTTCTCATTTATATTGTTTAGTTTGAAGAGTACTGTAGTTGTAGTTTTGCTTTGTAGATGGTATGTTACCCTAGGGAAGTGTTAACTTTCCTGTAACCTTCCTGAAGGGTAGACAGATTTTTTCACTAGTTCCTTGATCCAATGAGTTTTTCATTTAGGACTTTCAAGATTTCAAATTGGTGTTAGACGGTAGTTTTGGGTTATTCTGTGATGTAGAAGAATATCCACAGTATACTGGTTCAGTTTGCTTTGGTAGTGCAGTGGTCAAGACATTTGGCTGATAAACAGGAGATTTAATAGTGTCCTACTGTGGGAGTAAAGGGACTCTGTTCTATTCAAGCAACATACATAAGCACAGTTGTTTTTAGTTGAGACATTGGTTGACCCAAAATCAACCCCAAAATTCCAAGGCTGGTTGTTGGACCTGATAAGGAAAATTCAATTTTGATTCTGGGTCTCAGAAGAATTATTTCCTCTAATTTTAGTTCCCTCTTCAAAAGCTTAGTATGATCTTCCTGTTTGCAAGCTATTGAAGGCAGGATATTTCTTCCAAAGATTTTGTTTTCTCATGTTCATTTTCTTCCCATACCTATTACTTTCTATTACCTATTTTTGTTTTCCTTTACATCTCATCAGTTTATTTTAGTTTGTAGATTATAAAACTGGAATAAAGAACTGCATATGATCAATTTTTCTATTACTAAGTTCTGTATTTCTTTTTTTTTCTTCCCTACTCTCCAGGATTACCTATCAGCTAGTCAGTTACTTAGAAAACCAGATTTGAAGAAAAAGTAAGTGGTTGTGGGTTTGATTTTCACTCCAGGCAATCTTTATCTTAATCAGATAAAGATTCAACATTCAACTGGTGATAATATTTGGTGATCAGATAACTTGAAATGTCTGACTTCCTCCTATCCTGTCCTCCCACTCTTTGATTTTGGGACAGAAAATGAAAACAAAATCAATTAAACATGTACAATAATTCAAAATCAACCACTTTTATTTCCTCGTTATTTTAAATAACCAAAAATGAACATTTTCAGACATAGTAAAAATTTAGTACCAAAAAAGAAAAGACTTGTGGGCAAATATGATTTTTACTTTTTTTTTTTTTTGCTTGACTTCAGTTTACAACATCAAGAGTATGGAAATGAACTGATTAAAACCCATTTGAATATCTTGCAAAAGATGAAGAATGATGGTCAAATGGTAAACATACAATAAAATTGTTACACAATATAAATATTTCAAAATAAACGTATGAGTAGGGCTTGGGATTCAAAAATACAAAATTGGAGTTTGCTGTTATGGTACTTCATGTCTTTTCTGGGTGTAGAACTTGCTGGTACACTACAGTATCTATAAGGGGACAGAAAATGAAAACAAAATCAATTAAACATGTACAATAATTCAAAATCAACCACTTTTATTTCCTCGTTATTTTAAATAACCAAATGAACATTTTCAGACATAGTAAAAATTTAGTACCAAAAAAAGAAAAGACTTGTGGGCAAATATGATTTTTACTTTCTGTTTGACTTGAGTTTACAACATCAAGAGTATGGAAATGAACTGATTAAAACCCATTTGAATATCTTGCAAAAGATGAAGAATAATGGTCAAATGGTAAACATACAATAAAATTGTTACACAATATAAATATTTCAAAATAAACGTATGAGTAGGGATTCAAAAATACGAAATTGGAGTTTGCTGTTATGGTACTTCATGGGTTTTTTGGGTGTAGAACTTGCTGGTACACTACAGTACCTATAAGGGGGGATAAACATATGAGGTGCATCTACACTACAAGTAGATTGACATTGACTGAAAACCCAAAAAATAAGGGTAAGGTCAAAGAATTTCACAGTTTCAGACCAACTCGATCAACGTAAATAGTGTAGAACTTTAGTTGGTACTTTAGAAGGGGAGGGGGTTCTATATTTATAATATCTACACCTGCTTAAATTACTGCTATAAACAAAGTTACACCATTCATGTCAGTTTGAATGAAATCACTACAGATTCAATAGGGTTACTGAATTACTGTACTGATATGGCTTAGGCAGTTGAAAGAAATCCCAAATTATATCCATTTAGATTTCACATAAGATGGATTTCAAATGGCACTGTGATCTTTAATCAAATATGTAATGGAATTCTCTTTCTCTCAATCTTTGTGAACAAAAGTTTTTCAAGTCTTTTCAACAAAATATTTCACTTCAAATATCACACCAGTGAATATCCCACACATTCAATTTCATTGTCAATATTGTCGTGTTCCTTCTATTTTCTTTCACTCTCAAAAGCGCATTTTTTCATCCGTTTTCATGAGTTCATGAGTACTACTTATTAAAATACTCTCAAAAGTGTCTGTTTGCTTATCCAAACTTCTTCATTTTCACTCCGTGTTTTTGGCTTTTCCAGACTCATTTTTCACTCATACTATAATACACACTATGTATTAAAAATTCCCTCCAAAGCGTATTTCCTTTCTCATCCATTTTCAAAGGTGCATGGACCGTTTGGACACGACCAGAACCAACCATATTTACTATTCTCCACGGCTTCAATGAAATATTTGCAAATCTGAAAGAAGGAAAATAATTTGAATTATGAAATTGGAAAATCAAAACAGGGAAACATGAACTGAGAACTAAAGTGGCATTACACCACAGTGCAAATTCCTTCTTGCAAAGTGCTGTTTGGAGTTTGAAAAGTAAGTGACACTAGAAGAAGGGTTACATTAAAATCCCTAACTGTATTAATACCTAACTATCTCTTAATATCTTCTAAAAACTCTTCAATACTATAAAATGCTTTTTTTTTTTGTAACATGTTCTTTCATAGAATGATAAATCTTTTTACTAAAGTGGAAGAGGAAACATTTGATAACAAAAACTACCACTAGAAGTATTACATACTGGACCCATTTATTGTAAGAAAAAACTCAGATATGAAGGATATTAAGTAAGGAGGGTGGGAGTGCTCTGCCCCCACCAAGTCAAAATGGTTAGACAGTAAGGAAATTAAAGAACAAGCTGGTTAAGTACCTATTAAACCTATTGATAGGATGATAGTTGATTAAAAAGTTTCATTCCATTGTATTGTGCACTTTTTTTCATACAATGATGTGTTATGAGGTTCTGATAGTATTGTATGACTTTGACTTTTCAGTTTGTCCGAGGCGGAAACTATTTTACGAGGCAGCTCAAGCAGTGACGAGGAAGTTCACAGCGAGCAGTTGAACATTGAAAATATTGTGTCCGAGTATGGGGAGCATGCTGTGTTTGTGTTGCGACTCTTGTCGGAAATTTGTTATCAGACTGAAAGAGACAAGGTAGGTAACCACTGTTTTATTTTATTTATATGCCTGATATTTTTTTTTTTTTTTTTTTTTTTTTATATAAATAATCATGTGATGATCTTACAATGGTAGTAGTAGGACGTTTCTTTTCCGCTTCTCCATGCTTCTTCTCGACAACTTCCTTCAGTTTGTCCTCGTCCCAATTTTCCATTGTCTCGTTCACATCCTCTCCATCATCCCGCATGTCCACGTACAAACTCCTCTTCTCCGCCTTCCTTTCTATGGTCAAGTCATGGGAGAATTTACATTTAGCACCTGTGGAAGGAAAAGAGAAAACATGAAGATGTGTTGTAAATTGTAAAGTGTTGTTTACTCATTCAATATTTTCTAAAATGATACACTGGGGACTTTTTTTTTCTCTCCTCTTCTGATTTGATGGTAATTTACTTTGGCCATATTTCATTAATAATAATAATAAAAAAGTTTACAGTTTACAGACAGTACCTACATGCAGAGATAAGTAGTTTCTCAAAAGTGTCGGAAATTTGTTACCAGACTGAAAGAGACAAGGTAGGTAACCACTGTAGGAACTTCTCCTGAGCATTTTCAAAACTTTTGTCCTTGAAAAAAAAAAGACAAGACAAAAGACAAGTGAACCAAACATGAATTTGCCGAGCCTCGACCTGGAACACCTTTTATGTGTTTGAAATTCAAATTGAAACTCATGAGGAATCTGGACTCTTTGAATGAAAAAAGTTAAAAAGCTTGTGCCCTGAAGAACAGAGATTATGGTCAGGAATCACATCAATGTTACTTAGATTAAGTT
Source organism: Diaphorina citri (assembly GCF_000475195.1). Taxonomy (NCBI): domain Eukaryota; kingdom Metazoa; phylum Arthropoda; class Insecta; order Hemiptera; family Psyllidae; genus Diaphorina; species Diaphorina citri. The sequence goes on along the minus strand of NW_007377604.1, from coordinate 242,050 downwards.
TAAACTTTTGGATGAAGCAATATGATTGGCTCATTTCAAACTTTTCAGCCAATCAGATCCTTTGATCTGAAAGTTAAACCATGTCGGAAATTTGTTACCAGACTGAAAGAGACAAGGTAGGTAACCACTGTAGGAACTTCTCCTGAGCATTTTCAAAACTTTTGTCCTTAAAAAAAAAAAAAGTGAACCAAACATGAATTTGCCAAGCCTCGATCTGGAACACCTTTTAAGTGTGTGAAATTCAAATTGAAACTCTGTTGATCTGAAAGTTAAACCAAATTTAAACTCAGAGGCCAATAAATAAAAGAGGCCAATGGTGATTCAACTTTACCCTTTTCTGTTCACAGGTGGCCAATGAGCTGAATCGGAAGATTCTCAAGCTTAACCCGTTCATTTGGTCGAGTTTTGAGATGTTGTGCAATCGGACTGAACTACCGCCCCCGGTGAACCCAAAACCCAGCATGAATCACACGCTGAGCACTCCGCTCATGACAAACCACTCGGTACAGCAGAACTTGAGCACACCGGCCAATAACACGACAGACAAAACAGGTGAGAATATATGAACAATGTAACATGTAGCCTGTATGGTCTACTGTTTATTTGGGACAAACACCACAATTGTAACGTGGCACCTCCCTGTATAAGTGTACAGTAGTTGCCCCGTAGCTTTCGTTTGGTTTTGTCCAAACTCTGCTCCATCTCGTCACTTCAGTAGGCCTGCCATTACCATGCCTTGGGAGAGGGACATGGGAGATACTTACTGCGTGAGAGAGTGAATACATGAGAGGCTGGGGATTGAGAACATCACAGAAAGAGCAAAGTTTGAATTCTCTTCACCATCTCCAACAATAACTACTCGGTCAAGGTAAGTTACAGAGCCCCCTGCCCCCTCTACAGGGCAGTCAGAATACAGTGCGACGCTCTAGCCGTCTCCAACAATAACTACTCGGTCAAGGTAAGTTACAGAGCCCCCTGCCCCCCTCTACAGGGCAGTCAGAATACAGTGCGACGCTCCAGCCGTCTCTTCACCATCTCCAACAATAACTACTCGGTCAAGGTAAGTTACAGAGCTCCCTGCCCCCTCTACAGGGCAGTCAGAATACAGTGCGACGTTCCAGTCGTCTCTTCACCATCTCCAACAATAACTACTCGGTCAAGGTAAGTTACAGAGCTCCCTGCCCCCTCTACAGGGCAGTCAGAATACAGTGCCGTCTCTTCACCATCTCCAACAATAACTACTCGGTCAAGGTAAGTTACAGAGCTCCCTGCCCCCTCTACAGGGCAGTCAGGTCAGAATACAGTGCCGTCTCTTCACCATCTCCAACAATAACTACTCGGTCAAGGTAAGTTACAGAGCAGTTAAACCAAATTTAAACTCAGAGGCCAATAAACAAAAGAGGCCAATGGTGATTCAACTTTACCCTTTTCTGTTCACAGGTGGCCAACGAGCTGAATCGGAAGATTCTCAAGCTTAACCCGTTCATCTGGTCGAGTTTTGAGATGTTGTGCAATCGGACTGAACTACCTCCCCCGGTGAACCCGAAACCCAGCATGAATCACACGCTGAGCACTCCGCTCATGACAAACCACTCGGCACAGCAGAACTTGAGCACACCGGCCAATAACACGACAGACAAAACAGGTGAGAATATATGAACAATGTAACATGTAGCCTGTATGGTCTACTGTTTATTAGGGATGTATATGAACACCACAATTTTAACGTGGCACCTCCCTGTATAAGTGTACAGTAGTTGCCCCGTAGCTTTCGTTCAGTTTTGTCCAAACTCTGCTCCATCTCGTCACTTCAGTCGGCCTGCCAATACCATGCCTTGGGAGAGGGACATGGGAGATACTTACCACGTGAGAGAGTGGATACATGAGAGGCTGGGAATCAAGAACATCACAGAAAGAGCAAAGTTTGAAAGAAGAGATTTCCAAGTTTGAAATGTGATTAAGATTTTGTACATTTTGAAGATTTGTTGTACTTCATTATAAAGAAATAAAAAGGTATAATGTTTGCTCTGAGTGTGATTTTGCATCAATTGAATGTCTTCGAGTTTGCTTTTGTCACCTTGAAAGTTCCCACTATCTCCTCAGTCGAACGGTTGGCTCAAGACTTGAAAAATCCTGACACAATATTCAAAGTCCATTTCTTTTGATTTCACAGACAAGCAGCTCCCCCCAATTCCGCCCTGTTTAGACCCAGCCACCCTGTTCAATATCAACCAACTCGATAACTTCATGTACTGTCACAGTAGCTCGGCCCCTGGCGTGTACAGCTGTGCCGGGGCCCCCACGGCCCCCTCTGGTGGGGCCCCTGTACCCCAGACCCCCATGAACCAGGCCTCCGAGCCGCCCCTGATGGGTCAACAGCTCCCCCCTGATAGTCCGCTTATCAATTGGTGAGTTTTTAATCATTATTATTATTTAATTTAACAAGTTTCCATCTATTTTTGATCGACAAAACCCTCAGAACACACATTTTTTTTATATATAAATGGTATACCCATCTGTACAAGCAGACCTTGTGCCACGGATGGGGAAAAATGATTTCCCATTATGTATAATTATCATCTTTTTACCCCTACTTTTATTATTTTTTTTTTTTTTATTTTTTTTTAGTTTTCTCCTCTCGTTTTCACTCTCTATATAATGTTAAAGTCACCCATCCATTTATTGGCCTTGCTCGGCGTAGCTTAACACAGGTGACGCTAAAACCGGTCTTAAAATAACGACTGAAGTGTTATCTAGAACTTTATCGCTTTCAGTTTATAGATCGTCGCGACAAATTTCGAGATCAGAGCTCATTTGTCGACCAGGTTTGGATAAGTCCTTCTATGGGGACAGACACAGACGACACCGAAGCGAATACAATAGCCCGTCCCTTATACCTTTTTATTACTATCGTAATAAAAAAGGAAGGATGGGCTAAAAAGGGCCATTCAATTGTGAGTCATGAACTTATGAAGTAATGATTTCGAATCATCTGTTTCTCTTCAGTACCCCGGTGCAACATCTGAACAACATCAACACCAACAATCACTCAGGCAGTGGCGGCGGGAAACAGTTCACCCCGGACGATACGGCTCAGTTCAAACCCGCACCCCCTCGAGTAGGAAAACAGTACCGGACCCGTAGCGGTCTGCACACGATCATGTCACCTCTCAATGCTAGGTGAGTTTAAACCCAATTGAAATGAGTAACTATACAGGGTGCGCTAGAAAAAACACTAACATTGGCTCACGGTAGGTAAATCTCATTTATTTCCAACAAGGTTCTCTGGGTCATTTTCCAAGAGTTCCAATGGGAAAATGATAAGATGTACCTACCCTGAGCCGTTGTCTTTTTTTTTCTGGCTCACCCTGTATAAATAGTTGAGGGAAAATGGCCTAATGGTCAAAGATCCCCACATTTGCAACATACAAATGGGGAAATATTAGGTTAAAAGTAAAAAGTAGGCTAAAAAATTATGAATCAATGTGATTTTTTGTAATCAGTTTCCATGATACCATGTTATGTTATGGTATCTCTCTCCCCCCCCCTCTCTCTCTCTCTCCCCCTGTCTCTCTCTCTCTCTCATCCTTTCCCCCCGTTTTCCATCTCTATCTTTTCCCCTTTATCGTCCTCTCCCCCTCCTCTGTCACCCCCCCCTCCTCCTTCCAGTCCCAATCCCTCCGTCATTCGACAAGACCTGTCCGGCGTGTCCTATCTGTCCTCGTCCACGCCTAAAGATATCCCCGACCGCGACGGTTTGGTCACCCCTGAATCCCAACATAGTTTGGGTATCCCTGGTGCCCGCACTTTGGCTACTCCTGATTCTCAAAGTTTAGTCAGCCCTGGATCCCAGAATAGTTTTGTGATTCCCAGACCCCAAAGTTGCGTCAATCCTGGAACCCAAAGTTTGGTCACCCCTGGGTCCCAACAGGGTTTGGTGGGTGCCCGCAGTTGGGTGACGCCGGGTGGGCACAGTTTGAGTACCCCTAGTCCCTCGTTTGGCACCCCTGGTAGTTTGAATCTGATGTATATCAACACCAATAGAACTGTGTAGGTATTACAGGGGCTTTTTCTTCAAGAGGTTTGATAGAGGGAACTGTAACAATGGAGGTCTTGAGTAGGTAGATTAGAACACATCACATGCCTTCGGGCACACTCCGTTTGTCAAGAGTCTAGGTTTAGCCTGTCCTTGGGATCAATTTAAATTAGAGAAAGGCCTAGGGCAGGGGTTTCCAACTTCCATGTGTATACGGGCTACATGCTACATTTGAAGGTCCTTTGTGGGCCACATGTGTACATGGGAGCACCCCCCCCCAATATTTCAGAAATGTAGCCCGATCGACTTTTGAGCGCCGCAGGCGAAGTTTTTCAAAAAAATATGCAAAAAATTCTGTTTTTTTTACTTTTTTTAGGGGCTTTTTTTTTACAAGCTTTGCTTTTACGGATGGTTATACTATTTTTTATGTTCATTCATATGATTTTTTTATGTTCTTTTGTTACACTGTAAGTAATAATATTTTAAGAAGTTTAACAGAGGGAACTGTAACTGCTATGGTCTTATCGTCCCGAAATCGAAGAGAGAAGGAAGACTGGATAGGAGAAAGCCAGCCGTTCCGAGAACGAACATTAAAGCATCAGGATCGTCAAGGTAAGTTAAAACGCCGTCAAGAGCTAGATTTTATAATCCCAGGTCATTGATTTGAATTGTGGCGTGCGCCGTGAATACTACAGGCAGCACGTGTTTCTTTCTTACATTCATTCGCTCCATTCTCTCCAAATAAAAATGAAAATTTAATAAACACCTTCTGATATCATCCTCTGCATCCTCAACAACTGGACTTCTCATTTCATCTCACCCACAGAATGGTTCGACAGCTAATTGAAAATTTGTGGTAAAACCGTCTCAAAACTTTTAGGGGCTTCACAGCATTCCGAAGTAAGTACCTTTTGTAATCAGTTTCCATGTTCACCCATCTTTCAAAGCAGATACTCGATTCTCGCCTTATGAGGCTCGAGTGTACCCCAAACTCCTGCAAGCGCTGAGTCTTAAAAAGAACGACATGGGTTTCTGTGGGTAAACTTCGAAACATGGGTTTCTGTGGGTAAACAATGCTTTCGCAGCCAGGGTGTTAAAGATCCAAATTCATATCTCCTTGGATGAATTAAAAAAAGTCACATCATAAAATGGCTATACTTTCTCTTCCTCCCAGGAAAACAACAAGAGTCCGAACCGGAACAACAAGTTCGCCACGCCCAAGTCTCCGTCGAAGAAAACCAAATCCAAACTGTCGAAGAGTTCCAATGGGAAACCAGTGGTGACGTACGATAACGAGAGAAACCTCAACAGTGGAGGAGGTGGAGGTGGGGAGACGGACCAGAGTAACGCGGGGGGCGTGATGAGCGCCGGCGGGTACAGTCGGGAACAGATGCTCAGTGTGCAGAAACATGTGGCCAGTAAGTGTTTTATGAGGGTTTTAGCAGTGTAATATAATGATATTCAGTGGAGGAGGCGGAGGTGGGGAGACGGACCAGAGTAACGCGGGGGGCGTGATGAGTGCCGGCGGGTACAGTCGGGAACAGATGCTCAGTGTGCAGAAACATGTGGCCAGTAAGTGTTTTATGAGGGTTTTAGCAGTGTAATATAATGATATTCAGTGGAGGAGGCGGAGGTGGGGAGACGGACCAGAGTAACGCGGGGGGCGTGATGAGTGCCGGCGGGTACAGTCGGGAACAGATGCTCAGTGTGCAGAAACATGTGGCCAGTAAGTGTTTTATGAGGGTTTTAGCAGTGTAATATAATGATATTCAGTGGTTCGGGAACAGATGCTCAGTGTGCAGAAACATGTGGCCAGTAAGTGTTTTATGAGGGTTTTAGCAGTGTAATATAATGATATTCAGTGGCCAGGGTGGGGAGACGGACCAGAGTATCGCTGGGGGAGTGATGAGTGCCGGCGGGGACAGAGAGAGAGGGGGAGAGAGGGGGG
>NW_007377604.1:203389-234482 GCF_000475195.1 Diaphorina citri | reverse complement strand
CCCCAGGCAAAAAAAAAAAAAAAAAAAAAAAAAAAGACATACGAGTAGGTACCTATCAGTACCTAGATAGTATAATATTGTAGACATGTTTAAAATTATTTTCTTTCTCTACGTCTTGAGAGTCTCTCCCAGTTGAAAAATGAAAATAATAAGAATATCTAAAATAGTATTATTATTATTATTAGTCAGCTCTCATGGCGTAGTGGTCACTGCGCTCGCCTTGCACGCGGGAGACCCGGGTTCGATTCCCGGCGGGGTCAAGAAATTTGTATCATCCAAATGATTGATTCCGTGACTGGCTGTTGCGGGGCCCACTCAGCCTCGTGAGGAAAATGAGTAGCTATGACATGTAAATGCGCATAGCGACCGGTGCCAGCATGGTAGGTAAACATTGGATTTTAGGATTATGGAGATATTGGGAAAATCCTACAATGCTGCAGTGAGCACCAAAGTTGTGACATGATAACACATAGAAACTGCATTTTTATTCTATTCTCTTCTATTCTGTTTACTGTGAATAGTCTTCATTCAAGCGCAAGATTAGAGGTAATTTCTGGTCCGAGCTTTATTTAACTTGTGATTTCAGGTGGAGTTATCTGCTCTAACAATTCATTTCTAGATTCCGAGACCCCTAGGAATGTTATCGAAAGAGAGTTGTTGGACCTGATAAGGAAAATGTTCCCCTCATGGCCGTTACCAGCTGAAACAAAGTTGCAAACTTGGAAATATTCTCAGGTTGTTGACCCTCATAGAGACAAGCTTGGTTATGTTCCCCTCATGGCCGTTACCAGCTGAAACAAAGTTGCAAACTTGGAAATATTCTCAGGTTGTTGACCCTCATAGAGACAAGCTTGGCTATATGCAGTTCAGTGCAAAGCCTCTAGTTATCTGCATTGGAGACAGCTATGTACCCCAGTCTAATTTTGATGGCTGTATTCATTCCGCTAAGCAGAGTGTTGAAGTGCTGTTGAAAGGGATTCAGAGTTGAGTAAATCATTTCTAGGAAAAAGTCCTCCCATGGCATAGTGGTCACTGTGCTCGCCTTGCACGCGGAAGACCCAAGTTTGATTCCTAGCAGGTTCAAGAAATTTGTATCATGCAAATGATTGATTCCGTGACTGGCCGTTGCGGGGCCCACTCAGCCTTGTGAAGAAAATGAGTAGCTGTGACATATAAATGCACATAGCAACCGGTGCCAGCACGGTAGGTAAACATTGGATGTTGGGATTATTGAGATATTGGGAAAATCCTACAATGCTGCAGTGAGCACCAAAGTTGTGATATAATGACACAAAAAAACTGCATTTACATTTTCTAGGAAAAAGATGTAAGCACAACAGAGGTGGTTGAATCTTTTGCATAAATAAAAGGGCACAAAAACACCAAGCATGAAGATCTCTTCATCAAAATGAGCTTTTAAAGTTCAGTGCTGAGTGTTGACAACGGTGTCTGTATTTTTATTTTATCTACCTACTTAAACCTATAATTTACTAAATAAAAATGTTATTTATTTTATGACATTGTATTTATTTTAATTTATGAGTTTTTTTTTTCATAAAAAGGTTTCTTTGTAAAGTAGAATGAAGGAAGGTCCTGTTGGCCTGAAATCAAAGAGAAGGCAAAGGCAGCCGTTATGAAAAATGAAAATGAATCTTATCAGTCAGCCCTATATCTGATAAGGATAAAATCCACCATGGGCGGGAATCGAACCCCGACCTAAGTTACTTCAAAGCAAGCGCTACTGTAGTTGTACGAATTATCGATCTTGTAAACGAATCTTTTTGAACTGCCCATTTTTGAAAAACCCCTTCCAAATATTTTCACGTATGCAATTTGCACTACACATTTAATCAAACGATTCCAAAGTTCATTTTTCTAGAAAGATATCGTTATTGGGTTATATGGACAACGAATGATTCACTTTTTTCGTAGAATGGCCCTTCACAAAGTCTTAAATCAAGTACAAAAATATTTTACCTGCGCGGGTATCGAACACGCGGTCCTTGGCCTGGGAGATGTTGGTCTCGTCCAGTTCTGCCGCCTCGTTGAGTAGCATGTCCAAATCCAACTCCCTATAGTTGCTCTCCGGGTCTTCTTCCTCATCCCTCGTGTAGGAATCAAACGCTTCGTCTCCCTCATCCATATCATCCTTAGCCAGGTCCGGATTGAACGAGAACATGTCCCGTCCAGAGAGCTGTGGATGAGATAGAATACAAGGAATAATACATTAAAACACATCCCTCATCCCTCGTGTAGGAACCAAATGCCTCATCCTTAGCCAGGTCTGAATTACATCCTTAGCCAGGTCCGGATTGAACGAGAACATGTCCCGTCCAGAGAGCTGTGGATGAGATAGAATACAAGGAATAATACATTAAAATTAAAACACATCCCTCATCCCTCGTGTAGGAACCAAACGCCTCATCCTTAGCCAGGTCCGGATTGAACGAGAACATGTCCCGTCCAGAGAGCTGTGGATGAGAAATATAAATTATACTACAATGAATACAAATTATACTACTACGGAAACATACGAGAGGAAGGCCCAAGCACACTTGGTGGTGGCAACAGAAGAAAAGACTGGAAGATAATAGAGTATAAGAAGCTGACACTCAATATAGAAGAGTTTATCACCTGCAAACAAGGAGAGTGGACCCCAACAGTGGACATCACTGACATAGGAATAAAGCAAGGTAGATGCAAATGAAATTCAAAACACATACCTCAATTACCAAAGTGTTTCCTAATATTAAAAAATTATAAATGGAGTGGCCATGAACATACGAGAGGAAGGCCCAAGCACACTTGGTGGTGGCAACAGAAGAAAAGACTGGAAGATAATAGAGTATAAGAAGCTGACACTCAAAATAGAAGAGTTTATCACCTGCAAACAAGGAGAGCGGACCCCAACAGTGGACATCACTGACATAGGAATAAAGCAAGGTAGATATAAATGAAATTCAAAACACATACCTCAATTACCAAAGTGTTTCCTAATATTAAAAAATTATAAATGAAGTGGCCATGATTTTTTTCCTTTTCCTTGTTTACCCAGGTTTCCCATGCTGACAGAACCTAATTGGACATGTTCGACTGTAAATAATGGCAGTTTAAATAAACCATTGAATGTGACAATGCAGCTTCTGTTTTAATGAAGTGCCCTTCTAGCGCAAGAAAACTTGGAAGGGGTGTTTTATTTGTAATTTAATTTAATTTAATTTAATTGTACATAAATTATAAATACCTAAATGTAATTTACTTTTTGCACAATGGGAATTCCCGTGGATAAATGTAAAAAAAAAGTTGTACTTGACCGAATAGGCCATGTTACTCACCCCAACTTGTCTGCCTGCCTTGAAGTCGGACCGTTTCTTCTCCTCGGCCTTGGTCATCGCTTCCGATTTCTCTTTCAGCTTCCTCTTCTTCCACGCCAGGAATGAGTCGAGCGTCACCTTGGTGAATTTGGAACTTGCTGCCAGTGCTGCCCTCTCACGCTCTATCAGGTCTTCGAGTGAGATTTGATCTTTCTTCTCTTCCTTTTTCTTATCCTGGAGAGGAGAAAATTTTCTATTAAAAACAAGCTAATGGTGTCAGGTCAAAATTAATCTTGGCCAGCCTAGTTAGCTAAGCTGATTTACTAGCTGTGATAGAGAAAGATTCTTAATTTGTACAATTTGTTTGTGTATTATTTTGTTACTGGTTATTTCTCATTTATATTGTTTAGTTTGAAGAGTACTGTAGTTGTAGTTTTGCTTTGTAGATGGTATGTTACCCCCATAGTGCCAGTAGATCATTCAAGCATAGAACTAGGTCTGTGAGTGGTAAAGGTGTAGTGACTTGTTGCTGGTCCAAATGAGGATATGGTTTTTACATTTCTTTTAAAACACAGTGAATTTCACAAGCATAATCGAAAGATAAAGGTGTATTATCTGATTTCTTTATCCTTTTTGAAGAAAAAGAGAGGAAAAAATGTGTTTTCCCTTGAATGGCTCAATGTTAAGTTGGCAACATTCAAATTTTTGTTTACTTTTGAAAATGGAGCAAATGGACTGCCAAGGGTCAAAATAAGTCGCGTTTACAGCTGAATACTCTCCTTTGAAATTAATTCCGAGCGAAAATCAAGAAAAATGTTATTTAGGTGTATTTAAATAAATTGAGATTTTAGATCTCTTTTTATAATTTTAATAGGTTTCAAAGAAAAAAATTATCTTCATTAAAGAGATTAAAATATTAAATTGAAATTTTTACCGTAAAAACTCGATCTTGACTTGCACTTCGAGTAGTACACTCGTTTTCCGTTGGGAGCGCTAGCATAGCATTTGAGCTGCCCAAAATCAATCATTTTTTTGTGCTCGTTGGATGTTGAAGTTGAACATTTCCAAAAAGTTGTGATCCAGACCAAAATGGTGGAAGTTCGGAATTTTCTCTTTTATTTCTGAAAAAAGTTCAAACATTAGCTTAAAAATTGTATTTTCCAACTAGGAAAGGTTGAAAATATCCATCAGTATCTTCCCCAACACAGTGCAAAGAAATGTTAATACAAGAACCTGTTCAAGTGAGTATTCTGATGCGTTTTACCTACGCCCTGTCTGGGACCCCTATTTGGGATCAAACTAGTCATTACTCAATTGATAAAACTTTTTTCTTCTAGTTTGTAATATATTTGTATCCTGATTTCTGTTTTCCTCCTGGAAACATTCCCTCTCCTACCCCTTTTTGATTGACCAATTGTCAATATGTTGAAGAAGTGAAGAGAATGGTGATCTTTGCTCCTCAGGGTTACAAATCTGTGTACAGTTACAGTACTAGGCTGGCACAATCCTCTTGATCTAATTATAAACTTTTTTTTATCAGTCACTCTAATAACAACGTTTTCGACCTCCTATAATCTCTTCTGAGATGGGTATACATAGAGGATGGGTAAAGTTTAAATGGAGTAGGTATTTATTTTAAGTAGGTACCTATATTGTTTCTCAGGTCAAAATTAGGTATGTACATTGTACACTGGCATTACAAGGTTGGACAGAATCATTCTCTATGTAGGATGCACTATTTACAAGTTTTTTGTGAATGAATCAAATCTGAATTCCAATTTGTTTGGTCAAAACTGAGGGGTAGGTTTTGTAAGTGTTGACATTAATTGTGAAATTTATTTGTTACACTTGAATGTAATCTATTGGGATAGGTGAGAACCTACCAGAGTTCAACCAAATTTCTAAAGTTATGCTTTCTTTCTACACAAATAGTAAAATTGAAAGCATAATAAAAGGAATTTTGCAAGATATTCTGATTATTAATAACTTTAAACTCATGATTTATTTGTTCAGGCTGCAATTTGGCATTGTTTGGATCACTATGACTATTTTGATGCAATATTCTTGGCGGAGAGGCTCAATGCTGAAGGTAACATTTTCTAACTCAAAGTTTTTACTTACTTGTAGGTATTAATCATAGTTACTTTTACTTATTTAGAGGACATCAACCCTCTATAGAGTCTATAGGAAAAGGCTATGAAGAAGAAAACTTTTACTTATTCAGAGGGATTAATATAAAACAAAGGATGACTCAATTGTTAAAACAATGTCTGTGTCATAGCATGCCTATTTTGTAGTATGTCCTTCATCTGTTATCCAGTTATCAGTTGGGCAAGATATAACACACAATTATTTGTTAGGTGTTAGGCTCACAGGTCCTAGACACGAATACCTAGTATCCAGTAATAATAGAAAGGATAACACACAATGTTTTCCATTTATATGCTGTGTCAACTCAAGTAAAAGTTTACAATTATCATTTGAGGATTGTCATATTCTAATAAATTTTATCATTCAAGTAGGTACATTTTTTTTTAATCATCATTAATTAGCTACCTACTTTAATTGTATGTTAATGATGAGGTAGTAGACAATATCTTGGTCATTAACCCCACTTTTGGTTGAACTGAGGTCTGTTTGTTTTATTTATTTAATAGGTGTTTGTGAAGGTAAATGAAGAATATTGTCAAATTCTTTTAAAGTTCTAATTTATTCCTTCTTTTCCTATTTCAGTTGAGTCAGATGAGAGTACATTTCTGTTAGCTACATGTTACTATAGGGCGGGCAAACCAAATCAAGCCTACTCATTGCTGAGAAGAAAAGGATGCATTACACCATCTCTTTCAGCTTCCTCTTCTTCCACGCCAGGAATGAGTCGAGCGTCACCTTGGTGAATTTGGAACTCGCTGCCAGTGCTGCCCTCTCGCGCTCTATCAGGTCTTCGAGTGAGATTTGATCTTTCTTCTCTTCCTTTTTCTTATCCTGGAGAGGAGAAAAATTTCTGTTAAAAACAAGCTAATAGTGTCAGGTCAAAATTCATCTTGGCCAGCCTAGTTAGCTTAGTTGGTAGTGCGTCTGCCTTGTAAGCGCTAGGCCGCGGGTTCGATTCCCGCCCGGGGCGGATTTTATCCTGCTGGGATAATGTTCGTTCTCGGAACGGCTGGCTTTCTCCTATCCTGTCTTCCTTCTCTCTTCGATTTTAGAACAATAAGAGCACTTAAAAAATCAACTCTATCAAATCTCTCTACCTCTCTCATATCCTGTCTTCCTTCTCTCTTCGATTTCGGGACGATAAGACCATAGCAGTTACAGTTCCCTCTGTCAAACCTCTTTAAAAAAAGTAGAAGAAAAGGAGAAAAAAGTCATTTTAAAATGTTCAGCCCTGCCGGAATGCGAATTCGAACCTCCTACTTGATAGGCCAGTGTGATAATCAAGTACTAATCGACACCTCTCTCAAAAAAAATCCTTGCCCATGATACCACGACCATGTTTGCTGCCAAGGAACTCTAATGATCTAACCACAGGGAGTTTTCATTTTTTTTTTTTTTTTGCTTTATTTAATGTGGCAGGATTCTCCAAAAGGAGCTCTTCCACCCAACCATAGAGCTCTTCCACCCAACCACAGTCTAGACTCTAGAGTTTAAGGAATACTGAATTAGTGTAAATAAAATGGGTGACACCAAAGAAAATCACCTCTCTCAAAAAAAATCCTTGCCCATGATACCACGACCATGTTTGCTGCCAAGGAACTCTAATGATCTAACCACAGGGAGTTTTCAATTATTCTAGACTCTAGAGTTTAAGGAATACTGAATTAGTGTAAATAAAATGGGTGACACCAAAGAACATACTTGACACAGTGTTATCTTTCAGTGGTAAGAAATCTTACCTTTTTGAGCACAAAGCCAGGAGGTAGGGCATGTTTGTAGATACACGTAGGACCGTTTGGACACGACCAGAACCAACCATATTTACTATTCTCCACGGCTTCAATGAAATATTTGCAAATCTGAAAGAAGGAAAATATTTTGAATTATGAAATTGGAAAATCGAAACAGGGAAACATGAACTGAGAACTTAAGTGCCATTACACCACAGTGCAAATTCCTTCTTGCAAAGTGCTGTTTGGAGTTTGAAAAGTAAGTGACACTAGAAGAAGGGTTACATTAAAATTCCTAACTGTATTAATACCTAACTATCTCTTAATATCTTCTAAAAACTCTTCAATACTATAAAATGCTTTTTTTTTTTTTTGTAACATGTTCTTTCATAGAATGATAAATCTTTTCGTTTCCATTTCTCTTAAACCTATTGATAGTATGATAGTTGATTAAAAAGTTTCATTCCATTGTATTGTGCACTTTTTTTCATACAATGATGTGTTATGAGGCTCTGATAGTATTGTATGACTTTGACTTTTCAGTTTGTCCGAGGCAGAAACAATTTTACGAGGCAGCTCAAGCAGTGACGAGGAAGTTCACAGCGAGCAGTTGAACATTGAAAATATTGTGTCTGAGTATGGGGAGCATGCTGTGTTTGTGTTGCGACTCTTGTCGGAAATTTGTTACCAGACTGAAAGAGACAAGGTAGGTAACCACTGTAGGAACTTCTCCTGAGCATTTTCAAAACTTTTGTCCTTAAAAAAAAAAAAAGTGAACCAAACATGAATTTGCCAAGCCTCGATCTGGAACACCTTTTAAGTGTGTGAAATTCAAATTGAAACTCTGTTGATCTGAAAGTTAAACCAAATTTAAACTCAGAGGCCAATAAATAAAAGAGGCCAATGGTGATTCAACTTTACCCTTTTCTGTTCACAGGTGGCCAATGAGCTGAATCGGAAGATTCTCAAGCTTAACCCGTTCATTTGGTCGAGTTTTGAGATGTTGTGCAATCGGACTGAACTACCGCCCCCGGTGAACCCAAAACCCAGCATGAATCACACGCTGAGCACTCCGCTCATGACAAACCACTCGGTACAGCAGAACTTGAGCACACCGGCCAATAACACGACAGACAAAACAGGTGAGAATATATGAACAATGTAACATGTAGCCTGTATGGTCTACTGTTTATTTGGGACAAACACCACAATTGTAACGTGGCACCTCCCTGTATAAGTGTACAGTAGTTGCCCCGTAGCTTTCGTTTGGTTTTGTCCAAACTCTGCTCCATCTCGTCACTTCAGTAGGCCTGCCATTACCATGCCTTGGGAGAGGGACATGGGAGATACTTACTGCGTGAGAGAGTGAATACATGAGAGGCTGGGGATTGAGAACATCACAGAAAGAGCAAAGTTTGAATGAAGAGATTTCCAAGTTTGAAATGTGATTAAGATTTTGTACATTTTGAAGATTTGTTGTACTTCATTATAAAGAAATAAAAAGGTATAATGTTTGCTCTGAGTGTGATTTTGCATCAATTGAATGTCTTCGAGTTTGCTTTTGTCACCTTGAAAGTTCCCACTATCTCCTCAGTCGAACGGTTGGCTCAAGACTTGAAAAATCCTGACACAATATTCAAAGTCCATTTCTTTTGATTTCACAGACAAGCAGCTCCCCCCAATTCCGCCCTGTTTAGACCCAGCCACCCTGTTCAATATCAACCAACTCGATAACTTCATGTACTGTCACAGTAGCTCGGCCCCTGGCGTGTACAGCTGTGCCGGGGCCCCCACGGCCCCCTCTGGTGGGGCCCCTGTACCCCAGACCCCCATGAACCAGGCCTCCGAGCCGCCCCTGATGGGTCAACAGCTCCCCCCTGATAGTCCGCTTATCAATTGGTGAGTTTTTAATTATTTTTATTATTATTATTATTTTTAATTTAACAAGTTTCCATTTATTTTTGATCGACAAAACCCTCAGAACACACATTTTTTTATATAAATGGTATACCCATCTGTACAAGCAGACCTTGTGCCACGGATGGGGAAAAATGATTTCCCATTATGTATAATTATCATCTTTTTACCCCTACTTTTATTATTTTTTTTTTTTTTATTTTTTTTTAGTTTTCTCCTCTCGTTTTCACTCTCTATATAATGTTAAAGTCACCCATCCATTTATTGGCCTTGCTCGGCGTAGCTTAACACAGGTGACGCTAAAACCGGTCTTAAAATAACGACTGAAGTGTTATCTAGAACTTTATCGCTTTCAGTTTATAGATCGTCGCGACAAATTTCGAGATCAGAGCTCATTTGTCGACCAGGTTTGGATAAGTCCTTCTATGGGGACAGACACAGACGACACCGAAGCGAATACAATAGCCCGTCCCTTATACCTTTTTATTACTATCGTAATAAAAAAGGAAGGATGGGCTAAAAAGGGCCATTCAATTGTGAGTCATGAACTTATGAAGTAATGATTTCGAATCATCTGTTTCTCTTCAGTACCCCGGTGCAACATCTGAACAACATCAACACCAACAATCACTCAGGCAGTGGCGGCGGGAAACAGTTCACCCCGGACGATACGGCTCAGTTCAAACCCGCACCCCCTCGAGTAGGAAAACAGTACCGGACCCGTAGCGGTCTGCACACGATCATGTCACCTCTCAATGCTAGGTGAGTTTAAACCCAATTGAAATGAGTAACTATACAGGGTGCGCTAGAAAAAACACTAACATTGGCTCACGGTAGGTAAATCTCATTTATTTCCAACAAGGTTCTCTGGGTCATTTTCCAAGAGTTCCAATGGGAAAATGATAAGATGTACCTACCCTGAGCCGTTGTCTTTTTTTTTCTGGCTCACCCTGTATAAATAGTTGAGGGAAAATGGCCTAATGGTCAAAGATCCCCACATTTGCAACATACAAATGGGGAAATATTAGGTTAAAAGTAAAAAGTAGGCTAAAAAATTATGAATCAATGTGATTTCTCAATATTTAGCCTCCCATCTCCAACAATAACTACTCGGTCAAGGTAAGTTACAGAGCTCCCCTGCCCCCTCTACAGGGCAGTCAGAATACAGTGCGACGTTCTAGCCGTCTCTTCACCATCTCCAACAATAACTACTCGGTCAAGGTAAGTTACAGAGCCCCCTGCCCCCTCTACAGGGCAGTCAGAATACAGTGCCGTCTCTTCACCATCTCCAACAATAACTACTCGGTCAAGGTAAGTTACAGAGCCCCCTGCCCATTTTTTTTTTTTTTTTTTTTTTTTTTTTTTTTTTGTAGAGGTTTGATAGATGAACTGCCAAGGTCTTGTCCCGAAATCGAAGACAGAAAGGTTTGATAGACGGAACTGTAACTGCTAAGGTCTTATCGTCCCGAACGCGAAGAGAGAAAAAAGACAGGATAGGAAGAAGCCATTCGTTCCGAGAACGAACATTGTCTGTTTAGGATAAAATCCGCCCTGGGCGAGAGTCGAACCCGCGACCTAGCGCTTACAAGGCAGACGTGCTACCAACCAAGCTAACTAGCACAGGAAAGTACTAGGTTCCATCTCTAACCAGCAATTTTGACTAGGTGCTAGGTATTTTTACTTTCTATTACCCTCACGTATAGGGAACCTATACAAGGTAATGAGAAACTATAGCAATCGGTCCAAATTTTCAAAATCGGGAAATGGGTGGAAATCCGTTTTTTTCTAAAATAATAAATAATAATAATAATAAAAATAAAGTTACTTTTTTTAAAACCTGCCGCCCCTGATGGGTCAACAGCTCCCCCCTGATAGTCCGCTTATCAATTGGTGAGTTTTTAATTATTTTTATTATTATTATTATTTTTAATTTAACAAGTTTCCATTTATTTTTGATCGACAAAACCCTCAGAACACACATTTTTTTATATAAATGGTATACCCATCTGTACAAGCAGACCTTGTGCCACGGATGGGGAAAAATGATTTCCCATTATGTATAATTATCATCTTTTTACCCCTACTTTTATTATTTTTTTTTTTTTTATTTTTTTTTAGTTTTCTCCTCTCGTTTTCACTCTCTATATATACGGATGGTTATACTATTTTTTATGTTCATTCATATGATTTTTTTATGTTCTTTTGTTACACTGTAAGTAATAATATTTTAAGAAGTTTGACAGAGGGAACTGTAACTGCTATGGTCTTATCGTCCCGAAATCGAAGAGAGAAGGAAGACTGGATAGGAGAAAGCCAGCCGTTCCGAGAACGAACATTAAAGCATCAGGATCAAATCCGCCCCGGGCGGGAATCGAACCCGCGGCCTAGCGCTTACAAGGCAGACGCGCTACCAACTAAGCTAACTAGGCTGGCAGTAATAATATTAAATGGAATCTTAATTTAAGAACAAAGCTCTTCCACCTAACCAACCATTTCTTATCCCCCTGTTTCAGTTTCGGAATTCTCCCCCTGGACTCGTCCAACTCGTTCTCGGACACCCCTCCCCCTCCCCCCTACTCCTCCTCCCCCTCCCCTCTCATCATAAACTCGAGTGGCAACCTGCCCCCCGTCACTCTGACTGATTCGAATGAACAAAAGCCCATCGTGAAACGCGTGAGTACACTTTCGTCGGGAGGTCGTGGGTTCGAATCCCGCTACCGGCAAACTTTTTTGTAGACTATTTTCATTCAACCACTTTGGAAAAAAAATTGTTTTCCATCACAATTTTTGAACTTTTACTAGAATAAATAAATAAAAAACCTCCATCCATGTCGTACCTTATTCACTAAGAGATACTGAAATTTTTCTATGCATCAACTTGACTTTAATTCAAAAAAATTCAATTTGTAATCTAAATGCAATTTCTTTGTGTTATTATGTCACAACTTTGGTGCTAACTGCAGCATTGTAGGATTTTTCCCAATACATATCTCAATAATCCTAACAACCAATGTTTACGTACCATGCTGGCACCGGTCGCTATGCGCATGTATATGTCATAGCTACTCATTTCCCTCACGAGGCTAAGTGGGCCCCGCAACAGCCAGTCACGGGATCAATCATTTGCATGATACAAATTTCTTGACCCCGTCGGGAATCGAACCCGGGTCTCCCGCGTGCAAGGCGAGTGCAGTGACCACTACGCCATGGGAGCTGACTAAATTACAATTTTATTTATTTATGTTTTTATTCTGGCATTAAGCTAGGGATTATAGCTTTTTTTTCAATTTAACGTAATCTTAATGATCTTTCTTTCTTCGCTTATTTCAGCAAATCATGAGCAAGCGGGCCTCGAACACGACCCCGTTGCACGGCAACAGTCAGAGCCCCCAGTCTCCCCTGCCCCTTCCCCCTCTCCTTTTCCAAGATCAATATGTTTTTCTGGTGCCTCCGGCGTGCAAGCTTAGTTTCTTGTAAACAGTGAATAGTATCAAAAAAATTAAGGGTCGATCCCCATTCTCCCTCTTTTTCTTCGCCTTTTCCCGTGTACAGACGGGATCGGCATTTTTCGTCAGCCTCTCAATCAGCCCTAACTAGGGTGATTTGCTTTGGGTTGACATTTGGTTTTGGCTGCAAATTTTACGAGTGGATGCCCTTCGCACTCAACCTTTGCTATTTCTTTAGCAAGGGAAAATTCAGGCTGGTATGATCTTCAGTTACACTGATGAAAATTCCCTGAAAAATGAAGGAAAATTCCTTGTGAAATTACAATCTACAGGGAAAGGCTTTGCGTTGTACTGTTAACTCGTGATTTTCTGCTCACGTTGATATCAGAAGGCGATTTAACCCTTTAATGTGCAAGGTCATCGATTTTTATAAAATATTAGAGTATGTTATATATAGGTCTTTGATCATAGATACTGAATGAAAAATTAATTTTTCAGTATCCAATTTTTAACAATTCAATAATCAATGCTCTAGAGTCTAGATGATCAAATTTGATAAAACTCTTCCGATCTCTATTCAGTGTTGATAGAGGGTTAAAACTATTTACCTACATGCAATTTCTTTTATTGATACTTTTTTCGTTATTTTCTTTTTTTTCTTCTCCTCCGTTTTTTTTTTTTTTTTTTTTTTTTAAGAATTACCTATACAACCTACAACATTGCGCACTAAAGGGTTAACTATTTGATTAGGTAGGGCACATTTTTAGTGTGTTTTAATAACTTTTTTTTCCCCTACTCCTTGCAATCCTTCACTTTCGTTACTTTCTATCACCCTCTTATTTTAGATGCCATTATTTCCTATTACCCTTTATATCTTATTTCGAACTACGAATAAAAATGAGACGGTTTCTTTTTATATCAGCTTAAAGCGTTAAATTAGAAAACCCCTTTTCGTATGTACCGAGTACCTACAAATTCATGGAATTTCGTCCGAACCAGCAACCTTAGCGCGGTGTACTGGAGGTTGTTGGTTCGAGTCCAATTCAAGTCATTAAATTTTAGCATAGTATTTTAAACGAGGAACGATGTTTGTGACAAGCGGGAACAGGTCCTAACGCAATTGAAATTTCTTTTGGATTTTGCTCAAACCAAAAAAAAAATATTGCGATAACTTTACGAAAAATTTGCGAGTTTTTGATTTTAGAAAATTCAAATTAACAATTTTATTTATGAAAATAAATAGCACTGCATTGTCAACAAAAGCATAAAAAAATAATAATAATAAAAATAAAATAATAAAAAGTCACTAAAAAAAATGGCATAAAAAATAGTAAGAAAAATCAACAAAATTTATGTTTGGCTAAAACGGGTGGTATATTTTTCTTGTGTGTTTTTGGAATTTTATTGGAAATGAATTAATAAAAAATAATCATTGACCGGATCCACAAAGTAAGTTTAAACTTTTGGATGAAGCAATCTGATTGGTTGATTTAAGAAAATTTCACAAAATGTCAGCCAATCAGATTGAGTTTAACTTAAACGGAGTTTAACTCATTTTGAGGACCCGGCCATGAATAAATTGAGATGTTGCCAACACTGCCTCTCTTTAGTGTGCAACTTGGCAACATCTGTGTTTGATGCAAGTGAAAAAAAAAAAAAAAATGCCGTCATTAAAGGAAAGTTGAAGATGTAAAAATATGTGTGTAAGGTTCGAGGAATCACAGACACTTTGGTAGTTTGAATTTGAAGAAAAAAACCCTGAATGAAATTAAAAAAAAAAAAAAAAAAAAAAAAAAAAAAATGCCGTCATTAAAGGAAAGTTGAAGATGTAAAAATATGTGTGTAACGTTCGGGGAATCACAGACACTTTGGTAGTTTGAATTTGAAGTGGTACAGCTTTTATAGAAAATGTAAACCAGAGCTTTTATAGAAAAGTGTAGGTAAATTGTGTTCAAGATTTTTACTTCCCTTATCCTGTAGGAAGGAAAGTAATGCAAATTTCTTGGGCAACTGTAAATAGTGAAATGCCTCTTTTCAAAGAAAACTAAAAATTTGAAGCCATTTGTCTCAAAAGTGAAGAAAAAGAAACCCAACTTTTGTTAAGTCCTAATATCACATAAAACGCCTCAATTTTAAACCACGAAAACACTGTCTGTGGTCCGCGGGCCCCAATGTAATTAAAACTATTTAATAAATTTTGTTAGTCAATTGAAAATCTTCTTTACTTGACTCTGTTTAGTTGCTCGACATTTGGACAGCATTCAGGAGAAAAGAACCATCCCTAAGGCAATTTCCCTTTTAGATGGCTCTTTTCTGCTTATTGCTGTTCATTTGATGGTCAGAATGACTGCCGCATATGTAAAATCGGTAAAACAGTTATCGATTCACAAAGCGGTAATCGGGCTTTAGTGTAAGGACAGAGAAGAGTGGAGAGCAAAGAACATTGAGCTTGCGTGATAGAGAGAAACGGCGAATCAAGTCTAAAAACAGAGTGGGCGCATAAAGCATCGAACATCGAACAGGTAGCTGGTAGAGTATAGAGCAGCGGTTCCCAACCGGGGGTACGCGAAAAAAAAAATTGAGTAATGGCGGACAAAAAAATAACAAAAGTAAATTTTGAATTTTGACGGCTTATCTGTGCAGAAGAGTCCAAAAAGGTACGGAATTTTTACTTCAAGGATTGATTTCGAACAGACTTGGGACATTTTTTGGGGGGGGGGAAATCGCTTGCGGCGCAGTTTACCTACGTTTGATTCCTTTTTGTCAAGTCACGGGGGTAAATACTTGAGATTGAACCCGGATAACCAAGGGGTACGCGGACAAAAAAAGGTTGGGAAGCGACGAGTAGGGAGGGACGGTAGAGGATAGCGACGAATTCAAACCGCATAGAACTGAGAGCAAAAAGCTCTTTAATACTTGAAAACGAGAACCAAACAGTATAATTTTTTGTATAGAACTTCAAAAAAGTTCTGTATAATATTTATACTATTTGGTTCTCCTTTTCAGGGGGGAATTATTATTAATTAGATTCATATTAGACACCCAAATTAGATAATGGCTTACCTTATTTTATAATTGCCACAAAGAACCCTAGTCAATTATAAAATAAGGTAAGCCATTATCTCCTTTTCAGGTTGATCCACAGAACTTATGTGTAATGACTGCTGAAACCTCTCAAGAGATAAAGCTCTCTGTCATCTGCTCCTCTCTGTCCTTACACTTTCTCGCTATATGAGTTTTGGAAAAGTGAGATTTTTATAGCGCCAGTTCTCGGTTGGGCAGCATTACCGGTGACTTTTGTCAAGTGATAAAAACAATTTCGCCTCTGATGACTGTCCTTATACAGGGTGCGCCAGAAAAACACTGACAACGGCTCAGGGTAGGTAGATCTTATTATTTCCAACAAGGTTCTATGAGTCATTTTCCTAACTTCGGCTTCGATCCAAAAACCCACTCGCTGCTAAATTACAGAAATACAGACCTTGTGTCAGTGATTTTTTGTAATTTTCTCAAAAATAATGCCGAAGTTGGGAAAATGGCTCAGAAAAATTGTTGGAAATGATAAGATCCACCTACCTTGAGCTGTTGGTGTTTTTCTGGCGCACCCTGTATTTGTAATCTACCTAGCCACCCTGTATTTGTAATCTAAATCATTTTTCTTTGTAATTTAATTCACTGAAACGTTTGGAGCTTTTTCTAGGCCAATCTTGTGGTCTGTCAAAACAAACGAAAAATTCTTACTTTTAATTAATCTCGATTGTAAATTTAACTTCAACAGCGGAATTCCTAGACACGTGTAGTTTTCTTGTGGAACCTTATCCACAAGAAAAATACTCTTAGTGAATCTGAATCGGGCATATTTCCTCATATCTTGGATACAAAATTTGAAATATTGATTAAAAAAAGAGTGTTTGTGTTTTCTAGAAAGCGTTGTGCCTACTCAGCTTCAACTAAGAATTCCCCTCTCTTTACTCTCTTCTTTTGAATACAATAGTCCGTCCACTATACCTTTTATTATTACTATTGTAATTTAATAAAGGAAGGACGGACTAAAAACGAGAAAAAGAAAAAACTTTCAAGTCAGATTATGTGCCATATGGTGTCATATGACCACCTAGGAGGACCTAGGTAAAAAAAGAGCAGTAAAGTTGATTCTGAAAACATGGGATTTTCATATACTGCCTTCTTGGGAGGGCCGAGTAGAATAGAATAGAATAGAATATACCTTGCTTATCCTGCCCGAATAGGACTGAAAAGTCCCTTTACCCCAGCAGTCTAAACAAGGTCTCGTATATTTGATGGGTTAAAGAATAATGCATACAACTAACAATTCAGTAAAAAGACCTTGCTTAACTAGAAAAAAAAGGGTAAATGTTGTACGTTGCATGCATTTTAATTCTCTCCCTCTCTCCACAGGCACAAAATGCGCTAGGTAAAATCGACGCGGCTCTGTACACTTTCAACCTCGCGTTGGAGAAGGATCCGAAGAATGATGTTATATTCTTGATATTTGATTAATTGAACCTGATTCTAATCTTTGACTTGGAACCTTTTTAAACCATTTTTCTACTTCTTATCCACTTTCTTTGCCCCTTGATTGAATACTTGATTAATTGAACCTTATTTTAATCTCCGATTTGAAACCTTTTAAAACCTTTTTTTCTACGTTTTCTCCTCACAGGCACAGAATGCGTTGGGTAAAATAGACGCGGCTCTGTACACATTCAACCTCGCGTTGGAGAAAGACCCGAAGAATCCGCTGTGTAAATTCCACCGCGCCTCCATACTGTTTGGCACGGGCCGCCACGCCGAGGCCCTCCAGGAGTTGGAAGAGCTGAAGGATATCGTACCCAAAGAGTCTCTAGTCTACTACCTCGCCGGCAAGGTAAGGTCCTGGGTTCGAATCCCCCCGAATATAAAAGTTACCGAGTTTTCAATCAAGGCTTAATTAGAGCTTGAATTGATTGGACTTGTCTTTTAAGGCCGGAGGCCACAGAGTGAGTTTAAACTCCCTTTGTGACCCCCGGCCTTAATGGTGTAAAAATCTAAAATAAGATGAGAATGTTTTGGATAAGTAATTTGCCATGCTAAAGCTCTCCTGGAGTTGGAATCCTTCTTTGGAAAATATTTTTTGACACGAAAACACTGTCTGTGGTCCGCGGGCCCCAATGTAATTAAAACTATTTAATAAATTTTGTTAGTCAATTGAAAATCTTCTTTACTTGACTCTGTTTAGTTGCTCGACATTTGGACAGCATTCAGGAGAAAAGAACCATCCCTAAGGCAATTTCCCTTTTAGATGGCTCTTTTCTGCTTATTGCTGTTCAGTTATTCTACTCAAGGGCTTATTGGCACAGTTATTCTACTCAAGGGCTTATTGGCACAGTTATTCTACTCAAGGGCTTATTGGCACAGTTATTCTACTCAAGGGCTTATTGGCACAGTTATTCTACTCAAGGGCTTATTGGCACAGTTATTCTACTCAAGGGCTTATTGGCACAGTTATTCTACTCAAGGGCTTATTGGCACAGTTATTCTACTCAAGGGCTTATTGGCACAGTTATTCTACTCAAGGGCTTATTGGCACAGTTATTCTACTCAAGGGCTTATTGGCACAGTTATTCTACTCAAGGGCTTATTGGCACAGTTATTCTACTCAAGGGCTTATTGGCACAGTTATTCTACTCAAGGGCTTATTGGCACAGTTATTCTACTCAAGGGCTTATTGGCACAGTTATTCTACTCAAGGGCTTATTGGCACAGTTATTCTACTCAAGGGCTTATTGGCACAGTTATTCTACTCAAGGGCTTATTGGCACAGTTATTCTACTCAAGGGCTTATTGGCACAGTTATTCTACTCAAGGGCTTATTGGCACAGTTATTCACTTGCAAAGTGTGGGTACATTGGTGGTGTAGTGGTCAAGGCGCTCGCCTGGTAAACAGGAGGGCGTGGGTTCAATCCCAGCCGAGGTATGGAATTTTATCCTCAATATAATTTGAGAATTTGACCACAATAATAGTAGTAGCCTACTGCTGGAGTAAAGGGACTTTTCAGTCCTAAGCGAGCAGTATAAATAAGCACTATTATTATTATTACCTACTTCCCCCACCTTACCAGAGTAAAAAGAAAATTTAGGCCAGGTAGACCTGCCAAGTGCACTTGAACAGGTCCGCCTGTCACTTCTACTTAGTGATGGGTAAATACCCGGGTACTTATTTTTGGGGTAAATACCCAATTTTTATAAATACCCGGGTATTTTCAATTTTGGGCTCTTAAGTTCCTCAGTCGAATTTTGCCCGGGAAATTAAAAAAAAAAATCAAGTGACGATGTTTTTTGTTTATAAATCAAGTGACGATGTTTTTTGTTTATTTTTCTTCTTTTTTTTTTAAATACCCGGGTATTTACCCATCCGGGGGGTGGATAAATACCCGGGTAAATACCCAAATTTTATTTACCCACCCAGTGAGTATTTACCCACGACCCATCACTACTTCTACTCATCAGGTAGACCTGACAGGCGGACCTGTTTAGCCGTACCTGTCAGGCCTACCTGATAGTGAGTGTGGCCTTCTAGAGTTGGTACAATTCTCAGCTTGGGTACTGTTGAGTTTGTGATATCAACAAAATTGTGTAGGGGTTTTTTAACCACAAATAGTACTGTTTGTTGTGATATCAACAAAATTGTGTAGGGGTTTTTTTAACCACAAATATTCAATTCTTCTCTCAATAATTCAATCCCAAACCCCCTCCCCTTCCCCACAGATCTTCACCTGGAGGAAGAGATGCGCGATGACCTGGACACCACGGATAACCAGGACAATCTGTTTGCTTCCTCTCCTCCTCCCTCGAGTAGCTCTGCCCGCGGCTCCGGAGGTATCACGCCCGCCAACACCACCCCCGCCAATAACAACAATAACGTGTCTACTAACTCGGGCCTGTCCTCTGGGTTCAGACGCGATGAGCTTGGTGAAGAACTGGATGATGACCTGGACGATATTTCGGGCACGGAGGTGCTGCACTCTTCCAGCAAAAAACACGTTTTGAGGTCCCTAGAGCCTAAATCCAAAGTTTCAGCCATTGGTCCGTGTGTCTGTCTGTCTGTCCTTCTGTCTGTCTACCTGTAAACAAAATATATTATCTCGAAAAGGGTAAGAGCTAGAGACTTGAAATTTGGTATACAGCTGTCAAATGTGACAAGGATGCGACACGAAGATTTGGTTAAGATCGGTGCAACGCTTAGCGGTAATTTGGCCGCTTTTTTGGCGGTTTTCGGTGTAATTCAATAATATCTCCGGAACAGTACGAGCTAGAGACTTGAAATTTGGTATGTAGTCCACAAATATGAAAAGGATGTAACACAAAACTTTGAATTAACATAGGTGCTGCGGTTGGTGGTATTTTACCGCTTTTTGACGGTTTTCGACCGCTTTTTGGCGGTTTTCAGCTATACTGACCAAACGGTTAGAGATATTGTAAAGGTTACAATAGAAGAACACCCAAATAAGCATCATTCAATAGGATAAGGAAAGTCGTGTGATGTGCTCACCAGATTTTTCTTATTGATTTTATCCCAAAACTTATATCTATTTTACAATGGATTTTTTTCTTTCCTCCTCCTTCTTTTGCAAATGTAAATTTTTTGTACTTGTGTATTTAAAAAACATACCCTTGACTTTTAAGAAAATAATGCAAATTTCTTGGGCAACTGTAAATAGTGAAATGCCTCTTTTCAAAGAAAACTAAAAATTTGAAGCCATTTGTCTCAACAGTCAAAAGCGAAAAAAAAAGAAACCCAACTTTTGTTAAGTCCTAATTTCACATAAAACGCCTCAATTTTAAACCACGAAAACACTGTCTGTGGTCCGCGGGCCCCAATGTAATTAAAACTATTTAATAAATTTTGTTAGTCAATTGAAAATCTTCTTTACTTAACTCTGTTTAGTTGCTCGACATTTGGACAGCATTCAGGAGAAAAGAACCCTCCATAAGGCAATTTCCCTTTTAGATGGCTCTTTTCTGCTTATTGCTGCCCATTTGATGGTCAGAATGACTGCCGCATATGTAAAATCGGTAAAACAGTTATCGATTCACAAAGCGGTAATCGGGCTTTAGTGTAAGGACAGAGAAGAGTGGAGAGCAAAGAACATTGAGCTTGCGTGATAGAGAGAAACGGCGAATCAAGTCTAAAAACAGAGTGGGCGCATAAAGCATCGAACATCGAACAGGTAGCTGGTAGAGTATAGAGCAGCGGTTCCCAACCGGGGGTACGCGAAAAAAAAAATTGAGTAATGGCGGACAAAAAAATAACAAAAGTAAATTTTGAATTTTGACGGCTTATCTGTGCAGAAGAGTCCAAAAAGGTACGGAATTTTTACTTCAAGGATTGATTTCGAACAGACTTGGGACATTTTTTGGGGGGGGGGAAATCGCTTGCGGCGCAGTTTACCTACGTTTGATTCCTTTTTGTCAAGTCACGGGGGTAAATACTTGAGATTGAACCCGGATAACCAAGGGGTACGCGGACAAAAAAAGGTTGGGAAGCGACGAGTAGGGAGGGACGGTAGAGGATAGCGACGAATTCAAACCGCATAGAACTGAGAGCAAAAAGCTCTTTAATACTTGAAAACGAGAACCAAACAGTATAATTTTTTGTATAGAACTTCAAAAAAGTTCTGTATAATATTTATACTATTTGGTTCTCCTTTTCAGGGGGGAATTATTATTAATTAGATTCATATTAGACACCCAAATTAGATAATGGCTTACCTTATTTTATAATTGCCACAAAGAACCCTAGTCAATTATAAAATAAGGTAAGCCATTATCTCCTTTTCAGGTTGATCCACAGAACTTATGTGTAATGACTGCTGAAACCTCTCAAGAGATAAAGCTCTCTGTCATCTGCTCCTCTCTGTCCTTACACTTTCTCGCTATATGAGTTTTGGAAAAGTGAGATTTTTATAGCGCCAGTTCTCGGTTGGGCAGCATTACCGGTGACTTTTGTCAAGTGATAAAAACAATTTCGCCTCTGATGACTGTCCTTATACAGGGTGCGCCAGAAAAACACTGACAACGGCTCAGGGTAGGTAGATCTTATTATTTCCAACAAGGTTCTATGAGTCATTTTCCTAACTTCGGCTTCGATCCAAAAACCCACTCGCTGCTAAATTACAGACAAATTCCATGCCTCGGCTGGGATCGAACCCACGCCCTCCTGTTTACCAGGCGAGCGTCTTGACCACTACGCTACCGAGGCAGGTCTGTACACGGGAAAAGGCGAAGAAGATGTAGACCGTTGGAAAATCATACCTCTTGAAGAAACGAAGTAAAAAAAAAGAAAATGTGTAGGTATTGTTCGTTTCTTTACAATCTTTAAATACATACCTACCTCCGTAGATATTCTAGAATCTAGATTATCTAGATGGGTATCTATTGAAATCTGTATGACGGACATGCACAATCTGTTTAATTTCCCTTGAGAGTAATTTTTTACCTTCGGCAAAAAAAATAAATCCTAGGAAGAATAATAAAAAGCTTGAATAAATTTCCTTGTCAATAGCATCCGATGGGAAATAATTTTGTCTCGAATAATCCTTTGTTTCGACGTCTAGACCGCGGGTTCGATTCCAGCCCGGTGGAAAAAAAATGTTTGATAGTTGGAACTGTAACAACGGAGATTTTATCGTCCCAACAAGTATCTACCTAACCACATAAAAAGGCCACTCCGAGGCTCAGGTGTGTTGGCAAACAGTCCTAAAAATTGGGTTCAGCTCATTCGAATCTTTATCGGGTCAAAATGTAAGAGAGAAGTAAGACTAAGACAACATAGGATAAAGTAAGCTTGGTTGGTGACGCGTCTGTCTTGTAAGCGCTAGGCCATGGGTTCGATTCCTGCCAGGGGCGGATTTCATCTTCAACGGATAATACCGTTAGTTCTCGGAACGGCTGGCTTTCTCCTGTCCTGTCTTCCTTCTCTCTTCGGTTTCGGTACGATAAGACCTCAGTTCCCTCTATCAAACCTATTTAAAGAGGAAAGTAAAAACGCTCATTGAAAAGTGGGAAAAATAGAGCAAGAAATGTGCGACGTTTATATCCTTTTACTTCCCCCCCCCTCCAAATTCGTCCAAATAAGGAAACATTGATGCAAAATGTTCCCGTCTGAAATACAAAATGAAATAAGTAGGTAGGTAGGTACCTATCTACGCATTTTCAAAAACCTGGGAGAGGGGAAGCGAATTGAGGGTGGGAGAGTTTTAGCAAACTTTTATCCGAGTCTTTGGATTCTGAATTTTTATGAGGATTTTTTTTATTAGGTTATTAGGTATTATTATTATTATTATTATTATTATTATTATTATTTTGAAAGAACGAAGCGAGTTCTGAGATTAAAGGTAGAAACACACTACCATCACGTTACGTGAAGTCATGGGTAGTCAGAAAGATGTAGTTCAAAGTTTTCCCATAATATTGTAGGTAATTTCATTCAGGACAGCCACACTACTATCACGTCACGTTACGTGTTTATTCTTTAGTTATCTATAATGTTAGGTACCTATATTAGTTACCTATATTACCTATTACCTATTTCTTTGGTTACCTCTTATGTTTTAGTTTCTCTGTCTGTCTGTATACGATTTTGATTAAAATTAGCTTATTGGGCTTAGTCAAAATCCTATAATTGACCCAAATAATCTCCGACTTTTGGGGGCAAATTAGGTACCACTTTATAGGGGAAGAAAAAGGATTACCTAGGTATATGCGAAGATCCCCGTCAATAAATACCTATCTACCTATAACTTTGAGATACAATGTTAGGAAAGAACCAAACAAGTAACTCAAAAACTCACCCAAAAATTACAAAACTCACCCAAAAATTATTTACAAAAAAAGTTAAAAAAAAAACTGGTGAACGAAGTTCGAGAAAAAGATGAGCTCTGCGCACAACGCAAAAACTCCCCCCTCCCCTCTTCCCTCAGAGGAAGAGGGGAGGGGAAAGAGGGAGGGAGAGGAAGAAAATGGGGTAGGAAAGGAGGGAGGGGGTGAAAGGGGAGGGAGAAAAAGGGGGGGGTTTAAAAAGGCAAAAAAGAAATAGGTGAAAAAAAGCGAACCTTATAGCCTAGCTACATGAAAACATTCAAGATCCGAGTTTCCCTAAGCATACAACGTAGCTTCTTTCGTGCAGTTTTGTTTACATTTTTTTGACGGATAGAAAAAAAATACTTCTTTTTTGCTAGATCTCAAATTTTATAGGTTAGTAGCGAATAGAGCGATGGTTTTTTACTCTTTTTTTATGAAAAAATATTATTTCTAAAAATTGTCAGTTTCGCGTCAGTAGAATTTTAGCTACCTGGTCCCTCGGAGTAGTGTGATCAAAAATCGGAGAAAATAAACAGCGAATTTTTTCCTCCCCAAAAAATAAATAATGAAAAAGTGGAAATAAATTTTTGATCTGTGAGTGCTCTTTTTGTTTGCTCGTTTTTTAATCCTGGAAATTTTAACAAAATATTTTCAATTATTAATTATCTAATGATGAAGAAAAAAAAAAAAAAAAAAAAAAAACATAAATAGTACAGTTTTCTGAATGGTTTCATCTCCTCAGATTAGAATAAAGATTGAATTACAATCAAATAAAGATTGAATAAAGTTCAAATTGACGTTTATGTATATTTAATCTAAAAAGGCTGAGGTCTCTTTTTTCTTCTGATTTCGAGTAATATTGAACGGAATTTCCAGACCAAGTTACTTGAAAGACAATTGGATAGACACCTATTTCAGCCATCATTTTTCGGTCCTGCCTGCTAAAATCCGCCCCGGGCGGGAATCGAACCCGCGGCCTAGCGCTTACAAGGCAGACGCACTACCAACTAAGCTAACTAGGCTGGCCTTCCACCTTCTACCTCTGTACCTAAAACTTGAGAGGTACAAGTGTACGTTCAAAAAAGTACCTTCTCTTTTGGGAGGAGGAAGAAAAACAGCAAAAATAAAAGAGAAAAAAAAAGTAAAACAAATTACAGCTGAATTATTACTTTGGAATGAGCAACAAATTAAAAGTTGGAGAGGAGGAAGAGGGGAAGAAGGAAAAGAGGAAGAGGGGAAGAAGGACAAGGAGGAGAAGGAAGAGAGGGGAGGAAAGAGTAAATTAGAAAATTAAGTTGTCAAAAAATTCAAGCGTAGAGTCTCATCCTTCCCCTCTCTTCCTTCCCCTCTCATCCTTCCCCTCTCTTCCTTCCCCTCTCATGTCAATGCGATAATGGTTAACATGGAGGTAAGACAGTTGATTAGTATTCTAGAGATCCAGGTTCGAAATTAATCAAAAAGTCGGTATTACGTTGTTCAATTTCATCCTAAATGTAACGCTCTGTCCAATTTGTCCCTAGTAAAAGTTAAAGTTTATCATTACCTAATTAGGTACCTGGATATGAAGATTTCGTTTAATTTAATTTACCTACTTAACTAGAAAATTAACCAAACTCCGTTGTTTGAATTCCAATTTATTTTAGCGTTCTGGTTGGTTAATTCTTTGATCGACAGCCAATCAGATAGCTGAATTAAATTGGATCCAAGTTGTAAGTCAAATAAAGCTGACATGAATTTTCTCCTTTTTCCTTATCTGGATTTTAACAATGAAGTCCTTCCTACCTTCGAGTAATCTATTTTTAGATCCGAAAATATCTACTACAAAGGGACGCCATTTTCTCACCTCTCTCTCTCCCTCCCTCTCTCTCTCTCTCTTCCTCCTTCTCTATCCCTCTCTTTCTCTCTCTCTCCTACAGCTTGCTTATCAGCTCTTATCAATATTAAAGTGTGCATGCAGGCCAGTACGTGTGAGTGTGTGCTTTCTAAATTGGACTGTACTGAGCAACTGAGCTCATTAGGACATAACGGTAACACGTCAAATGAGAAGGAGGGGGAAAGGAGAGAAGGAGGAGAAAGGGGAGAAGGAGGAGGATGAGTAGGAGTAGGAGGAAGAACAGAAAGAGAAATAGAAAAAGGAGGTGAACAAGGAGAGGATAAAAGAGAAGGTAAAGGAGAACGTTGAGAGAAGAGGAGGAGAAGGACGAAGAGAAGTAAAAGGTAGAGAGAAGAAATAGGAGGAGGAAGAGAAGAAGAAATAGTATTGGGAGGATAAGCAAAGAAAAGAAAAGGAGGAGAAGAAGGAGGAGGAGAAGGAGGAGGAGGAAGAGGAGAAGGAGGAGGAGGAGGAGAAGGAGGAAGAGGAGGAGGAAGAGGAGGAGGAGAAGGAGGAAGAGGGGAAGGAGGAGTAGGAGGAGAAGGAGGAGGAGGAGAAGGAGGAGGAAGTGCAGGAAAAGAAGATAAAATGGAGGACAAGGTGGAGAAAAGGTCGAGAAAATAGGAAGGAGAGAAAGGAAAGAGGAGGAGGAGGAGGAGAGAAAAAAACGAAGAAAACAACAACAAAGAAAGAGAATGGGACGAAAAATAGACGAAAGAAAGAAAAAGTAGTAGAGATAAGGCGGAAGAAGAGGGAAGAATTTGAAGAGAAAGAAGAAGAAAAAAAGAAGAAGAAGAATAAGAGGAAGAAGAAGAAGAAGAAGAAGAAGAAGAGGAAGAAGAATAAGAGGAAGAAGAAGAAAAAGAAGAAGAAGAAAAAGAAGAAGAAGAGAAAGAAGAAGAAGAGAAAGAAGAAGAAGAAGGAAGAAGAAGTAGAAGTAGATTAGGGGTGTGAGAGCAGGTGTGGTTAGAATATTTTCATATGCAAAAGGTTGACATTTAATATTCTGATGGTAAACAGATGAGGCGAAAATAGTGCGGTGTTGGAGAGTTGGCGGTTTCCCAGGTTTCTTTCAGCAAACTGATAGATGAGGTTGTATAAAGTAGAACCTCGATTATTTCAACTTCCACTATTACAACTCTCTATGATTCCAACTCCAAAATCCATTGTTTTTTCTATCTTTCAAAGGAAATCCTATCCTTATCCTATCAGAGGAAAAGATCATAGAAAGTGATCAGTTCAACCTCGATCATTTCAACTTTTTCAACCCGGTCCCAATTAGTAAAAATAATCGAGGTGTTTCCCTTCTTTTGTTGTGATAGGGACAGCGCCTGTACTAAACCATAGGAATTCCAAGATGGCGCGGCTTCAGAATCGTTTCCGTTTCTGAAAGCAAAATACAATTACCTACCTATGATGCAGGTTACTCCTGGTAAAAGGGGTCCCAAAGAAGGAGTTGCTTGTAGAGCATGCTGCTCGACACAGACCACACGAGTCTAATGTGGCAGTTGGTTCATTGCTCTATCTCTCTTTCTATGCTCAAAAAATAAATCTTTAAAAAGTACCTTCCACTTTACCAAGAGAGAGACAAATCTCTGACTTCCACCTTCTTCTTCTTTTTTTTTTTTTTTTTTAAGAGGTTTGACAGAGGGAACTGTAACTGCTACGGTCTGGTGACTTAAACATTATATTGGGAATAAAGGGAGAACGGGCTCTAGTCTTGATTTTAAATCATGACATGAAAGTAAAATCAAAAAATCCAAATCAAGAATGATAATAAACTGAATATTAAACAAATTAGGTAGGTACATATTATGTAGGTACTGATTTTCTCTAATCACGATCGAATAAACTACGGGCTGAAAAATTCCCGGAGGGACGGACCCAGCTTGTTTTCTCCCTCTCTCCCTTGTTTTCATTCCTCCCTCTATATTTCCCTTTATCGCTTTTCCCTCTTCGTCTCTTTCTCCCTTTTGTTTTGTCTTCATCCCCTTATCTCTCGATATTCCCTCTTCTTTTGCTTTCTACACTTGCTCGGTTGTGTGGTAGAAGCTTGTATGGTAAATAGAAGACTGTAGGTTCAATCCCAGCCGAGGCCGAAGTGTATGTATTATTTTACTCTCCGAATTTAGAGTAAGACAAGATTTGTATTTTTATTTTAATTATCATATAAGTATTCTTTTGTAAATGCCAACCAATTGTAAAATCTTATTGATAAATACAATTAATTATTCTATTCTATTCTACCTATTTTACTCTCCGAATTTAGACTAAAATCCCAAAATCGAAGGGAGAAGGTAGAACATAATTAGTAGAAAGCCAGCCTTTCCAAGAACGAATCTTATTTTTAGTCCGTCCTTCCTTTATTATTACAATAGTAATAAAAAGGTATAAGAGACGGACTATTGTTTTGAGCTTTCGAGGTAGGCTACCTCCCAACTTCCAAGCAAGTTGGGTGAGGAAAGAGCGTTCCACACATTGAATAAGCCTGGATTTGTGATGGAAATCCTGCATGTGATGTAAATTGATAAAATGTGTGAGTATGCAAATACGTTTGAAGATAAGAGTAAACTCCTTTCCCCTCCCTCAAATGGGTGGGAGTAGCTACTTCCCTATTTTTAGTCCGTCCTTCCTTTATTATTACAATAGTAATAAAAAGGTATAAGGGACGGACTATTGTTTTGAGCTTTCGAGGTAGGCTACCTTTCAACTTCCAAGCAAGTTGGGTGAGGAAAGAGCGTTCCACACATTGGATAAGCCTGGATTTGTGATGGAAATCCCGCATGTGATGTAAATTGATTAAATGTGTGAGTATGCAAATACGTTTGAAGATAAGTAAACTCCTTTCCCCTTCCAACTTTGGGTGGGAGTGCTCCCCCTCAGTTGGAGGGGCACTTCCCCTTATTCTAGTGGGGGTACTCCCCCTTATAAGAGTGGGGGGCACCCACTTTCTTATTCGAGGTGGGGGGGGGGCAGGGGGCACCTAGTTTCTTATTTACGTGGGAGTGCACCCCCATACGCGTGGAAAATGCAAATTCCGTGAATTTAGTTTCCTTTGTTGAACTTTTAGGGTGAGGACTCCTAAATGAAGGACCCTGGGCACCTGGTGAAGTGTAAGACTGTAAATTGGAAATTTTTGTTTGTAGTTTGTACCTACATTAGCGGAAAAAATATTTTAATAATTTTAAGTCATTTAACGTTTACAGGCTTAGGTAGTAATATTTATAAGGTGTATGTACCAAAGATGGCCCGTTTCTAAAGATGGCCCACCCCTTACTATCTCAGGAACGAGTCGGTTGAAATTCTTTTTGGTTTTTATTTGAACTTTCTTGCTTTTTTAGAAAAAAAAAGAAAAAATCGCTAAGTTAAGATGGGCCATCTTTAGTACAGGGACCTTAGGCTCATATTCGCGTACATTTTTGTCCTTCATACCAACTTATCTTAGTTATCTTATAGCTTCTTGGCCATTTAACCAAGATCATACATTCATACATCACAGTGGAGGAATTACAAATCCCCCACAAGTGTCCATATTTGGCCCACCGTCCCTTGAGAACTCACAAAATTAAAAACGAAAGTAGTGAGTCATCAAGAAGAATGAGGAAGAAGAAGAAAAAGAAAGAAGAAGAAAAAGAAAGAAGAAGAAGAAGAAGAAGAAGCAGAAGAAGAAGAAGAAGAAGAAGAAGAATGGGAAGAGGTTTTTGTTTGTAAAAAATGAAAAAAGGTAGGTACCTAAATAAGGATCTTACCATTGTGAAATAAGCTAGGTATTTATACATGGCCTGTTAGTTTCCTGTGTTTGTTAGAAATAAATTAGAGGTTCACACGACACTCCGGGCGGGTTAACTGATTATAACCTCCGCATTACACCATTAACCTTTCATTTTTAATTTTTAACCCGTTAGTACCCGAAATATCAAGTCGTTTTTCGGGCACAAAAAATAAGCTCAACTCTTGTGATTGACTTTACTCAGATTTATTTAGAACCAGTTGAACACAATTCAGACATTTTCCCACCAGCTTAGTCTGTTATCTTCGATGGAAATGCAGCTGCCTTGTAAGCACTGGGCCGCAGGTTTGAGGGAATCAAATCCCGCCAGGGAGACCTTTATCCAGTTCACTGTTACAGTTTACAGTTCGTTCTCAGAACGGCTCTCTTTCTTCTGTCCTGTCCTTCTTTCTTTGATTTCGGAATAGTAACACCCAAAGTGGGGGGGGGGGGGGGCATTTTGGAATAAAGCATTTTGTTGTGAACGCAGTAGACCGTAAACAGAATGAAAGCAAAGTTGAAGGAGAGGGAGGAGGAGAAGGAGGAAGGAGGGAGGAGGAGGATGAGGAAAGAAAAAAAGAGGGGCAGAAATAAGGTAAAATAGAATAGAAGAAATGTCAAAAGAAGAAAAAAGAGGAAAATGAGAATTAGGAGAATGAGGGAGAGAAGAAGAAGAAAAGGCAGAAGAAGGAAAAGACGAAGACGAAGAAAAAGAAGAAGGAAAGAAATGGAAAAGAAAAAGGTGAAAAATTGACAAAGAGGTGTTGAAGAAGAAAGATGAGGGGGAGAGAAAGCGATTTTTTTTTTTTTTTTTTTTTTTTCAAGCTCTCACTTTGAAGTGAATTTTCGGAATTCGGGCAGAACTTTTGCGAAAATGTACATCTAGGTCCCTCCTTTCCGTTCTATTTGAATTAGGTAATGTTTCGTTTGTTTTTCATTTGCCTAATTTGTTTCCTCGCTTCTAAGAAAACTTCATAGTACCTATCGTGACTTTGACTTGTAGTCTGATCATAGGTACCTTTATTTCAACAGTTTCCTATTGCATCGCTTTAGAAGTTTAGACGGTACTTTCGGCAATATTGAAGGGGTTGGATGAAAGGTATGGAATTAGGTACCTTTCATCCATGGAATTACCCAGCCGAGGTATGGAATTTTATCCTCAATATAGTTAATTTGAGAATTTGACCACAATAATAGTAGTAGCCTACTGCTGGAGTAAAGGGACTTTTCAGTCCTATGCGAGCAGTGTAAATAAGCACTATTATTATTTCCCCCATCTCCTCCTACTTCTCTTTCTCTTTCCCTCTTATTCCTCACCACCCCCCTTTCTCCTCTTCCTCCTCCTTCTCCTCCCCCCCTTCTTTCCTCTTCCGCCTCCTTGTCCTTCCCTTCCCTTCTCTACCTCTTTGACCTACCGGTGTCAAATTGTCAAACGCAGTCATTATGATTCGAAGCCTATATTTTGTCATTTATTTTTTGTTCTCGTTGCTGTAAATAATTAATTAATTAAAATCTCCCTCTCCCTCTTCCTCTCTCTCTTCCTTTCTTCTCATCTCTCTCTCTCTTTCTCTCTCTCTCTTTTGTACCCATCATAATATTGGGAGTCAGATGGGAGTTTATGAATTGATCACTCGGTATAAATCAAAATAATTATTATACTGGGTCATTCGTTAAAAATGATAATACTTCTTACTTCAGGATGGTAGTGAGGACAAAATGTACGCTGATGTAGCAAAAAAAAAAAAAAAAAAAAAAAAAAAAAAAAAAAAATTTTTTAAATTGTTTTACTAACGGAACCTGGTGAATGTGTGGCTTCGTCCGTCCTGGCTTTGTTACTACCGACCTTTATCCACAGATAGGGTTAACAGAAAAGTTCATTGAACCAGACCTTTAGGCAATTATAATGAGCTTTAGTGCTTCTTTTTTTCTCTGGAGTCGGAAAAATCTAATTTAGTATGTATTTGCAGTAAACCTTGAAATAAAGTTAGAAATAAACTAAACATTAAGTTAGTAATAAGATTAGACTCCTCTAC
>NW_007377604.1:168444-203364 GCF_000475195.1 Diaphorina citri | reverse complement strand
GAGAAGAGAGAGAGAAAGAGAGATAGGGAGACAGAGGAGAGTAAAGGGAACATCCATCTATGATATCAAAGATATTATTTACATATTTTAAAGTATATAATATACAATTAAAAACTATTATTATAAGATACCATGGAATCCATTATGTCCCAACGCGGTCTTTTTTGTGAGACCGCGTGGGTACATCAGTATGTATGGTATTTAAATAAACACAAATTTCGTCTCGGTCCAAGGAGGAAACGTTAGTTAAAAGGATAAAGTTATTAGACAGGAGAAGAGAGAGAGAGAAGAGAGAGAGAGAGAGAGAGAGAGAGAGAGAGACAGAGAAAGAGGGAAGGAGAAAAAGCAAGAAGGATTTAGGAAAATGCTTGGAAAAGCTGGCAAAAGAGTTTGAGATAGAAAGATATAAGAGAAAGAGAGAGAGAGAGAGAGAGAGAGAGAGAGAGAGAGAGAGAGAGAGAGAGAGAGAGAGAATTTCATCCTGTTGGATCGATGTTACACCTGAGTAACAAAAACTTTCTCCCTTTCTCTCTCTCACGCATACATACCTACCTTCACACTCTTTGTCTCTCTCTCTCTCTTGCACTTTTCCTAACATTTTCGTAAATCCTTTTCTTTCTCTTCTTTCGCTCTCTCTCTCCCTCCCCTCTCTCCCTCTCTCTCCCTCCCTCCCTCTCTCTTTCTCTCTCTCTCTTACTCTCTCCCTTTCTTTCTTTCTTCTGCATTGAAGGATAGATATTAAGAAACAATATGTTCTCTTTTTTTTCCTCTTCCTTCCTCCCTTTCTCTCTCTCCCTCAATCCCTTTCTTTCTCTCTCTCTCCCTCTCTTTCCCTCTCCTTCTCTCTCTCTCTCTCCCTTTCTTACCCCATTTGAACGATCATTCTTGTTCATAAATACGAGTGTAAGACTTAATACCTCCGTTGTTACAGCTCCCTCTATCAAACCTTTCCAAAATATTCGAGTGTTACCTAATTAATTAACCAATTATTTTAAGAGTTTAAGAGGGCAAGAGGTTTGGGATGCGAAGATGGTGCGGGCTGTTTTTAATTGAGCTGTTGTTATTTAAGAAAAATCAAATAATGATGCCCTGAAAAAAAACATACTCGATATTGAGAGGAGCACGTTTTTATGTTAAATTAAAATAAATATTTTTATTATTTTAACACAGTCACGGGTTAACTCTTGCAATTATCCCACACCACTAACGCGCTCTGTTTTAACCCCTTCCTTCCGATTAACCTCGCCCCCGACAAAACTTTAAACTTGGTAATTAAAAACATGGGAGGAGAATAAAAAAAGAAGTTTTTAACTTTAGTTTTACTTTCTATTACCATTATGCAAGGGGAGACAATGTAAGAAAGCGGTACTGTACAAATGTTCGAAATTGGAAAATGAGTGGAAATCTGGAAATACTTATAGGTAGGTAATACTATCTGTTGAGACGTCTATCTCCTGACAACAAAACGTGATTTTCCATTAAAATGTGATCAATGCATCTAGGTAGTTAATTTATTTTCGATGTATCGTCTTTTTTTTTCAACATTTTTTGGTCAAAGTCTAGATTTTTTCAAGCCCAAATTTACTGTAGGTAATAGAAAGTCGTGTGATGTTCACTATACATAATTTTTGTAACTTTCTTTGTAGAAAGTAAAACCCTGAAAAATTATAGGTTTGTAAAGCTCTCAGCCCCTCCTCCTTCCTGTGTTGTAAGAATGAGAAAACAAGAAAGAGAGTGAGAGAGAAATAATGAGAGAGAGAGAGAAAGAGTAGGCGGAGAGAAACAGTAGTAGAAGAAAAAGAGAGAGCGAGAGAGAGAAAGTAGGGGAGAGAAACAGTGGTAGAAGAGAGAGAGAGAGAGAGAAAGAAAGAAAGAGAGGCAGGGAGAAAGGGAGAGAAAAAGAGAAAGAAAATATTTCAAGGAAAGAGAGAGATAGAGAGAGAGCAAGGGGAAGAAAATAAGATGATCTTACCACTGAGATTTAACACAGTGTCAAGGGTGTTCTTCGATGTCACCCATTTGATTTACACAGGCCGGCATTTCTTTAACTCTAGATTTACTGAAAGCTCTCTTTGGAAAAATGGGGCATTAAAAACGGTTAGAAAAGCAATCGCGGGTTAAGGCAAGGGTTACACAAAGGAGTCTGAGTGGGTTGCAGGAATGGTGAGTGTGATTAGAAGATTCGAAAGCCAAGAGGGACTTAGTGAAAGCCTGTGTTTTATTGAAAAGTCTTTCTTCTCTGGGTGGGTACAAAGATAAATTTTTGAATACAATGTTTCCGTGGGGTTCAGTGAGGTTGATCACCGTTTTTAATAAAATATTCCCACTACCAGGGCCGTCGGGCCGAGGGGGGCCTCGAGCTCCATTTTTCTCCTTTACTGTACGTCAGACTCCGAAAAATTGGGGGTCAAGGGGGCCCGTAGCGAAGGTTAAGTGCGAAGGGCATCCACTTGGAATTTTTTTACAGCCAAAAACAACCCAAAACAATCACCCTAGGCTGACTGAGAGGCTGACGGAAAGGGCCAAGCTAAGTAATACCTTAAATTTTTTTTTAAAAAAAAAAAAAAAAAAAAAAAAAAAAAAGAAATGGGACCTCATTATTTTGCTGTCAGAAAAAATCCCACTGATAAAGAATCCCACTCATGAAAAAATCCCATGGAGTGTCCAAGTATTTCTACCCACAATATTCTACTTATCTACCTTCAATTAAGTATTCTTCCTTTCATCTCTCTTTCTCTCTCACACTCTCTCTCTCTCTCTCTCTCTCTCTATCTCTCTCTCTCTCTCTCTCTCTCTGCTTTTTCCAATTTATACTAATTGCACAAGGTAGGTAAGAATTAATAATAATTATTATTATTATTTTATTTATAAGTGGGTAGCAACCCCCGTGCCCAAGCGGTAGCACTCCAAACTAGCACAACGAAGGTCTCAGGTTCGTTTCCCGGCAGAATCAAAGTTTTTTTTCGACTCTCTGTTTGAAATAGAATAGAATAGTAGTAGCCTACTGCTGGAGTAAAGGGACTTTTCAGTCCTATGCGAGCAGTATAAATAAGCACTACTATTATTACCTTTCTCAGATTGGTACAGATTAAAATTGAGTAAATTATTATTATTGTTTATCCTGCCAGAATGAGACTGAAAAGTCCCTTTACTCCTGCAGTCTAAACAAGGTCTTATATATTTCATAGGTAAAGTTTACAGGAAATGCACTCAATACGGGATGCACTCATGTCTCGTGTCTCGGGACAGTGAGTAGCTATAATCAATTCAATCGAGAAGCAAACAGTGGTGGCATTGCCAGGGTAAAAAGAAAATTTATTGAGTTGATAGAAGTAGGTAGGTAGGTACCTATGTATTAAATTAGGCTTTTAGTAAGACTGTACAAAGTTGCAAAGAGCTTTCATGCCAGCCTAGTTAGCTTGGTTGGTGGCGCGTCTGCCTTGTAAGCGCTAGGCCGCGGGTTCGATTCCCGCTCGGGGCGGATTTTATCCTGATGGTATAATGTTCGTTCTCGGAACGGCTGGCTTTCCTCCTATCCTGTCTTTCTTCTTTCTTCGATTTCGGGACGATAAGACCCTAGCAGTTACAGTTCCCTCTGTCAAACCTCTTTTTTTTTTAAGCTTTCAGCCATGAAATTCATAATTTAGTACATATTTATCTATAATAGTTTAATATTAATAACAATAAGTAGGTATCTACATAATGCTAATAATCATATTTTTATTATTTTCTATCCGCTTTTTTTCCTTATTAAATTGTTTTTTATGTATTTTATTTTCAACCTCAGCTTATTTTCATATTATAAATTATTTTTTATAGGTACAATAAGCCTATAGGTACCTTAGTTCTCTTTTCCCCAGCCGGATGGGTTTTTTTAATTTACCATTCTATCCCTTTCCTTCCTTCTCCTCCTTTCCCTCTTCTTTTCTTTCTCTCTCTCTCTCTCTCTCTCTCTCTCTCTCTCTCTCTATCTCTTCTCCCTTCCTCTCTCTCTATCTTCTTCTCTTCCTTCTCCTCCTACTCCTCCCCCTACTCTCCTCCTCTTTCTCCATTTTACTTTCTATTAAATTTGTTTGCATGCAACTTTCTCTCAACAAATATAATATGCCTACTCTGTTTTTTTTTTTTTTTTTCTTTTCTCCCTTGTATAATACAGGATGACTTGTGAATCCTGTGATATTGTGAAAAATCTATTCTACTCTTCTACAATGAAATTGTACCGAAGCTAAATACCTAGGTATGTAGGTACAATAAAATTGTACCGAAGCTAAATACCTAGGTATGTACTCTATGCCGACTTTTTTTTAAAAAGGTTTGATAGAGGAATCTGTAACTGCTAAGGTCTTATCGTCCCGAAATCGAGAAGGAATACAGGATATTAGAAAGCCATCCGTCCCGAAAACGAATATTATCCGTTCAGGATAAAATCCGCACCGGGCCTAGCTAGACTGGCTCAGAAGACTTTAAATGCCACTTATTTTTTAGTGCTACTTTTGTCAGTTAAAGGTTTTTTTCCTGATCTTCCAAGGACGCTTTTTCGCAGTTTTGACTACAGCTTTGTCTTTTTTTATACAATTGAAATGGAAAAGAATCCTACATTCAAAAAGTTCACCCAAATGCATATTATCCTTTCCTGACCCTTCCAATTTTGATCCACAACTTTGGGGTCACCCTGTCAGAGGCTTTCTACTTTCTGCTCAGGAATGAGTTCTATTTTTCTGTTTGTGTTTTCTAGTGTTCCAGTTCCTGGAAGGAAATACACAATGCTATAGGTAGGTAAAAGTAAGTACTAGCTAGGTAAGTATGATAGATACTAGAAAAGTACTTACTTTGGTACGGACGATAGTAGGTAGGACGTTACTTTGGTACTTTTTCAAGAGAGAGCATTGCCACTCAACGCATTGCGAAGGGACAAGATGAACGTCAAGAGGTTTTATAACATTTTCCATGGGTCTTTGTGTCCGAGGAAGGGTTCGCCAAGGAAGGTGCTGGGTTCGAATCTCGGCCAGAGTGAAAAGGCATAGGTATATGGGTTTAAAAGAATGTGTCTTGAAGTATTTTTAAAAAAAAGAAGAAGAAAAAAATCAAGTTGACAGAGGTAACCTTCCTTTTAGACCCGGGTCTAAAGGGAAATACCTACGTACAGCTTATTTTCAATCAAACAAATCTTTCCCATCCCAATGGAAAAATCTCCCTGATTGAGGAGCTTTAAACCTATGTACATAAATACATACTTAAATATACATACATAGATATTCATAATATGTACAATAATTGTACAATGTACATACATAGGTACCTATACATAATTATGTACATATGTACAAGTTGAAAATGTTGAAAGCTCGTAACATGCCTAAACTTTACAAATCCCAAAATTTCACCGACCGACCTTTGGATTACGGGGATTTTGTATTGACCACTGGGCTTCTGTATGAGAGAGAGAGAAAGAGAGAGAGAGAGGGAGAGAGAGAGAGAGAGGGAGAAAGAGAGAGAGAGAGAGATTAATAAACATTTTGAGGAGGGGGAAAAGGAGGGAAAGAATTCCCTTAGGGAGGAAGTGTTAGAACATAGAGGTGTTAGAGAAAGAGAGGGGGAGAGAGAGATAGAGAGAGAGAGAAAGAGAGGGAGAGAGAGAGAGGGGTGTTAAGGAGGGAAGGAGGAGGAGAAATTAAGGAGAGATGGGGAGGAGAGGGGCAGAAAACCTTTAGGAAAGAGGAAGGAGAGATGAGAGAGGTTGGATAAGGAAGAAGAAAGGGAAGCAGTCAAAGTAGGGAGAGAAATGAGGAAGGACTATATGGGATTGAGAAGGACAGAAACCCTCTGGAGTAGAGGGGGAACACATCAGTCGAGTGTATGGATGTTCTCTCGATAATGAAGTCGATAAATTACATTCAAGTTTCGTGTGATGTCACTACACACCATGTTGTCTGTGCAGGGGAGGAGGACCGAATGGAGTCGGGGGGCCATAAGTTGGGCCCTCTCCAATCTTACCCTAAAATACGCTCCCAGAACGGCTGACTTTCTCCTATCCTGTTTTCATTCTCTCTTCGTTTTCGGGACGATAAGACCTTAGCAGTTACAGTCCCCGCTGTCAAACCTTTCAACAACAAAAAGTCACATTGAATTAAATTGGTATTATCTTAAGGCGGTCTCTTCTTGATCCCTTGTGTGCCGCGTCCATTTTAGTTTAGGACTATTGCACTGAAATAAATTGATAAAGAAAAAGAAAAGATAATGATAACTTAAGAACACAAGTGATAGTAAATATCCAACACATTGGGTTTTTTGTGGAGGCCACCAAAGCATTAAGAATTTCTAGGTTATGTTTACATTAGCAGGACGGGGGCGGGAAAGATGCGACGTTGCCAGATCCCCCCCACGCGACTGTGGCAACGAGCGGCAACACTGTGTCAAATATATTATGAAGAGACAAAAGTAATGTTCTGTGTTTGGCTCCATACTCCGAACGGAGGGACAGATAACAATATGATTGTCCTCCTAAAATATATACAGGGTGTCCACCATCAAAATTTATACAATAAAATTTACTTCTGAGACTTAATCAAGTACTCTAGTACTTTAAGTACTCTAGTACTTAAAGGGATTTATTCCAAAAGAACATTTTATTGTTAATGTGGTTTAAAATAAACTTCAATATTATTATTATTATGAATATATCCACTTTATTTATTAGTCCAATATAATAAAGGTAAATAATGCAAAGTATGGGCACTATTTGGCAACATACTTCACATGTAGGCACTTCATTCTTCCTCTGCAAGCACTCTTCTTATAATTCCAGCTGTTGAGATGATGACTGATTTTTGGCATTTCTTTACAACATTCCTGGCGTTCTTTATCTTGAGTTTTTCCAGATTACTGAGCGTGTTTTTGTGTACAAGCCCATTGGTTGTAATGACTATTGGGAATATGAACACATTATTGGTATTATAGATGTTTTTATTATTATTATTGTTATTATTATTATTTTAGGTACCTACCTACCTTTTATATGATGGCCGATCTTACCACTGAGATTTAACACAGTGTCAAGGGTGTTCTTCGATGTCACCCATTTGATTTACACAGGCCGGCATTTCTTTAACTCTGGATTTACTGAAAACTCTCTTTGGGGAAAAATGGGGCATTAAAAACGGTTAGAAAAGCAATCACGGGTTAAGGCAAGGGCTACGCCAAAGGAGTCTGAGAAGGTTGCAGGAATGGTGAGTGTGATTAGAAGATTCGAAAGCCAAGAGGGACTTATAGTGGAGAGGGGAGAGAGAGAGAGAGAGAGAGAGAGAGAGAGAGAGAGAGAGAGAGAGAAAGAGAGAGGAACACAGGATTAAACAAAATCTCACATTTCCCCAATTATATCTGCTCTGTCCTTGTTAGTCACAGGTCCCTCATCTAAATACAGAGATCAAAACAAAATCCTCCCCCTCTCTCTCTCTCATTCTCCATATATCTCCCTCTCCCTCCCTCTCCCTCCTTCTATCTCCCCTTCCTTCCCTCTCTTTCTCACTTTACCGCCCTCCCTAACTCTTTTCTTTTTTAATTTAAGCAAGGTTTTAAATTATAAAAAAATACACCTATTTTGTACCAAATACATGAGACCTTGTTTAGACTGCGGGAGTAAAGGGACTTTTCAGTCTCATTCTGCCAGTATAAACAGGGTATTATACCATTCTATTCTATTCTTTTCTCTTTCTACCTCTTCTTCCTTTTCTCTCTCTCTCACCTTTTCCCTCTAATATCTCTCCTCCATCTATATGTACCTCTTTATGTTCTTCTCACTCCCCTCCCTCTCTTTATCTTCCCCTCTCATTCTTGCTCTCTTTTTCTCCCCTGTTCTTTTGCCTCTCTCTCTCTCTCTCTCACTCTCTCTCTCTCTC
The DNA here is from genome assembly GCF_000475195.1 of Diaphorina citri. Taxonomy (NCBI): domain Eukaryota; kingdom Metazoa; phylum Arthropoda; class Insecta; order Hemiptera; family Psyllidae; genus Diaphorina; species Diaphorina citri. The sequence goes on along the minus strand of NW_007377604.1, from coordinate 195,469 downwards.
TTACTCTCACTCTCTCTCTCTCTGTATGTCTCTCTCTCTCTCCCTTCTGTTCTCCTTCTCTCTCCTGCTCAAATGACAAATGGCTGATGCCAAAGGCTAAGCAAGGGGTCAGTATGAGAGAGAGACAGAGAGAGAGAGAGAGAGAGAGATGTTCATGCAATTAATTTTTTTGAACTAATTAAAATGTTTTGCTACGAATGGGATGTACAAAATTATCTCTCATTTTATCTCCCTCTCTTTCCCTTTTCTCTCTCTCTCTTCTCTTTCTCTCTCTCTTCTCTTTCTCTCTCTCTTCTCTTTCTCTCTCTACTCTCTCTCTCTCCTATCTCTCTCTCTCTCTACTCTCTCTCTCTTCTCTTTCTCTCTCTCTACTCTCTCTCTCTTCTGTTTCTCTCTCTCTTCCTCATTAAATTTCTGTCTCTTTTTCCATCTACAATATTCTACAATAGCTTTCCGCTCTTTGCTTGGAGTTCGGGGTGCACTCAGCCTCGTGAGGACAATTGAGTAGCTACTTTAATCGAGTAGCGACCAGTGGCGGCATTACCAGTGTAAACAGATTATTGAAATATGGAAATTGATTGCAAAGGAGGAACTGGCTCTGCTTTAACACAAATAAATTTATGGTATGTATATACAGGGTGCGCCAGAGTGTTTTTCTGGCGCACCCTGTATTTACCTAGGTACATAGAATATATTATCAAAAATTAACAATATAATATATGAAATATTTTATACATTTATTAGAAACTATAGTACCTACCTACAGGGAAATGAGAGAGACAGAGGGATAGGGAGAGAGAGAGAGAGAGAGAGAGAGAGAGAGAGAGAGAGAGAGAGAGAGAGAGAGAGAGAGAGAGAGAGAGAGAGAGAGATATTTCTTTCTTTCTTCTGCATTGAAGGATAGATATTAAGAAACAATATGTTCTCTTTTTTTTCCTCTTCCTTCCTCCCTTTCTCTCTCTCCCTCAATCCCTTTCTTTCTCTCTCTCTCCCTCTCTTTCCCTCTCCTTCTCTCTCTCTCTCTCCCTTTCTTACCCCATTTCTTTCTTTCTTTCTTCTGCATTGAAGGATAGATATTAAGAAACAATATGTTCTCTTTTTTTTCCTCTTCCTTCCTCCCTTTCTCTCTCTCCCTCAATCCCTTTCTTTCTCTCTCTCTCCCTCTCTTTCCCTCTCCTTCTCTCTCTCTCTCTCCCTTTCTTACCCCATTTCTTTCTTTCTTTCTTCTGCATTGAAGGATAGATATTAAGAAACAATATGTTCTCTTTTTTTTCCTCTTCCTTCCTCCCTTTCTCTCTCTCCCTCAATCCCTTTCTTTCTCTCTCTCTCCCTCTCTTTCCCTCTCCTTCTCTCTCTCTCTCTCCCTTTCTTACCCCATTTCTTTCTTTCTTTCTTCTGCATTGAAGGATAGATATTAAGAAACAATATGTTCTCTTTTTTTTCCTCTTCCTTCCTCCCTTTCTCTCTCTCTCTCCCTCAATCCCCTTTCTTTCTCTCTCTCCCTCTCTGCCTCTCTCTCTCTCTCTCTCTCGGAAACAATAATGTTCTTAAGAGTAGGAACAGTGAATGGTTGACTGACCAATGAGGGGAGGGGGGGGCCATTTTGGAATAAAGCATTTTGTTGTGAACGCAGTAGACCGTGAACAGAATGAAAGCAAAGTTGAAGGAGGAGGAGGAGGAGAAGAAGGGAGAAGAAGGAGGAGAAGGAGAAGAAGGAGGAGAAGGAGAAAAAGGAGGAGAAGGAGAAGAAGGAGAAGGAGGAGGAGTAGAAGGAGGGATGAGGAGGGAGTGAAGAAGAAGAAAGCAAAGTTGAAGGAGAAAGAGAAGGGGAGGAGCAAAGAAATGATGGAAAAAAGGAAGAAATATGAGAAGAAGAAAAGGTAGAAGAAGGAAAAGACGAAGAAGAAGAAGGAAAAAAATGGAAAAGAAAAAGGTGAAAAATTTACGAAGAGATGTTGAAGAAGAATATGGGGGGGGGGGAGGAGGAGTAGGAGAGAAAGCGAAAAAGAGGATTGAACAAAGTGGATAGGAAGAAAAAAAAAACTCACACAAGACAAATCCAGTATTGTAGAAGATTGGCCTTTAGAATACAATAAACTGTTGTACAGGCTCTTAGAAGGAGAAGAATTTGTATGAGTGCCGTGAAATTCGGTGACTATGCAATGTGCAAGGAACAAAAAATGGTGGAGATGTCTGGAACACATCCTCCCCTCCTCCTCCTCTGTTCAACCATTGTGTTTTGTTATTTCGTATCGTGCTGGGTTATTTTCATAGCAAACCATAATCACAGGGTTCCAAAATACCCTTGTTTCTCTTTCTCTCTCTCCCTTTCTCTCCCAGAATAACAGGGCTCCGAAATACTCCAGTCCCTGATTCTTCTCTCTCTCTCTCTTTCCTTTCCTCTCACTATTTATCTTTCTCTCTTTCTCTCCCTCCCATAATGACAGGGCTTCAAAATGCTCAGTTCTGATTTCTCTCTCTCTATCTCTTCTTTCTCTTTATCTTTCTCAGATAAAGGGAAAATAAAGAGAATTTTTATCCAAAAAAAAAAAAAAAATTTTTTTAAAAAAAAAAAAAAAAAAAAAAAAAACGGAGAAAAAAAATCACAACAAAATAAAGTTTTAATGAGAACTGAACTTTTTTTATCCCGCTTTGAACTATTTTTTTATGGAAAATCTTACCTTTTTTCCCTTCTGTTTTACTTTCTATTACAATGAGTAGAATTTTCAAATTATTTTACATGTCGGTCTTGATCTTGATTCTGGTGATGGCTCCTAGATCGCGCTAATAGGCTTGATGCTGATAAGGGGGGTATCCCGTCTTAAACCTGTATCCCATCTTGCCCCATGTTCCCCTATTAGGAAACTAAGAATATCCTAACTAAAAAATTAACTGCCAGCCTAGTTAGCTTAGGTGCCTTGTAAGCGCTAGGCCGCGGGTTCGATTCCCGCCCGGGGCGGATTTTATCCTGATGGGATAATGTTCGTTCTCGGAACGGCTGGCTTTCTCCTAGCCTGTCTTCCTTCTCTCTTCGATTTCGGGACGATAAGACCATAGCAGTTACAGTTCCCTCTGTCAAACCTCTTAATAATCGAAGAGAGAGAGAGAGAGAGAGAGAGAGAGAGAGAGAGAGAGAGAGAGAGAGAGATAGTATAAAGGCTAGACACTGTATTAGTTGGAAGGGTCAGTACCAGAGAGATAGTAATTATGTCCCCAGTGGCGGCTCTTGGGTGTATAAAACTTTGGATAACTACAAAAAATCACAATATACCTATTTACACAATGAAAAGTAGTTTTAATTTTAAACGAACGAAGTGCATTTAGTTTGCCTGTACGTCTGTTCGTTTGTCTGTCTGCTTTTATTTCACCATAACTCTCGAACGGTCCATACGATTTAAATGAAATTTTTCAACAATGTTTAACTAAATTTTAATTAGGTACTATAATATTGCTAATAGTATTAATACCTACTTGTTGTAATAGACCAGCCTAGTTAGCTTAGTTCGTAGTGTGTCTGCCTTGTAAGCGCTAGGCCACGGGTTCGATTCCCGCCCGGGGCGGATTTAATTCTGATGGGATAATATTCGTTCTCGGAACGGCTGGCTTTCTCCTATCCTGTCTTCCTTTTCTCTTCGATTTCGGGACGATAAGACCATAGCAGTTACAGTTCCCTCTGTCAAACCTCTTTTTAAAAAAAAAATGTTGTAATTGGAAGCCCCTAAAGAAGGAAGGAAGTTCATCACACCTAGTTATATCTTGTGTTTCCAGTGGTTCGCCACTTGGATTGCCTTGTCGTTTGCCGCTGCCAGGTTCTCATGGGTGCAGGTTTGACCCAGCTGATTGGGGCAGGTGAGCATTTGTTGATACGTCTGCTCCTCACCACACCTATTTCAAAGAAAACACACAATATTAATCAGAAAAACGAGTTGATGGCCGCGAAAGCCCAAATGCCCCCCCCCCCCCCCCCCCCCCCCCCCCCCCGCCATTAAGACATTTTGCTGAGCTCGACATAACTCCATTAATGAAGAAAGGATCAGAGAGAGAGAGAGAGAGAGAGAGAGGAGGAGGAGATTTGAACTTGTGTGCCAAATAATGTAAGCCAGAAAGCCTCTGGTGGTGTCAAATGAGAAATAAGTCTGACTCACTTACTCATACTAATTCTAACCCACTTCTAGATGAGCTAGGAAGATGCGGTTTTCACCATTTGATTCCTTATTTTTTGTAGGTACTGGGAAAAATCGGAAAATCTCGAAATTCCAAACCGTTCCCGAGATATTGACGTTTTTTAGTCCCCCCATAAGAAATACACGGGGAACACGCTTTGAGGCCAGCAAAACTTTTCCTACGTTTAATATTTTGCTCTCGCTTTTAGTTTTCAGTTTTCATTTCTTCGAGACAAGACTCAGGGACGGTATTAGTTTTCAGGGGCGAAGCCAAGGGAGCGCGAAGCGCGACCTCATGCACATCTGCGAAGCCCCGGGAGCGCGCAGCGCGACCGTAAACAAGGGAGCGCGAAGCGCGACCCCATGCATAACCCCGCGAAGCCCCTGGAGCGCGCAGCGCGACCGTAAACAAGGGAGCGCGAAGCGCGACCCCATGCATAACCCCGCGAAGCCCCTGGAGCGCGCAGCGCGACCGTAAACAAGGGAGCGCGAAGCGCGACCCCATGCATAACCCCGCGAAGCCCCTGGAGCGCGCAGCGCGACCGTAAACAAGGGAGCGCGAAGCGCGACCCCATGCATAACCCGCGAAGCCCCCGGGAGCGCGCAGCGCGACCGTAAACAAGGGAGCGCGAAGCGCGACCCCATGGACAACTCCGCGAAGCCCCGGGAGCGCGCAGCGCGACCGTATACGCAACCCCGCGTAGCGAACACGCGAAGCCCCCGGGGGGTGGAGGGGGGCGAAGCCCCCCTCCCGAGCACGAAGTGCGAGTTAATTTTATACATTGCATCACCTAAGAGTTTTTAAGGAAAGTCGGAGTTTTTTTTTTTCCTTCAAAATTAAAATTTTCCGCAAATTCCTCTGAACAAAATTTCATTTTGAATCAAGAACACAAAATTTGTATTTCCCCCTTCCAGGATTTAGGAAGATTATAAAAATTGGGTTGGTTTTGTAGGGGATATTAAAAAAAATTAAATTAAAAATACAAGGAACGTAATGTTTACTCTCTCTCTCTCTCTCTCTCTCTCTCTCTCTCTCTCTCTCTCTCCCTCCTCTCTTTCTCTCTCTCTCTCTGTCTTCTTTGGGAGCTCTATTCCATAATGGTGTAACCCAGAAGTTTTTTCATGTTCTTCTTCTTGAAGAGGTTTGAAGGAACTGTAACAACGGAGGTCTATCGTCCCCCAATAGATCAGTTGCGCTTACTTGGGCGATGTTTCAAAGTCATAGAGCAGGAAAAATGAAAACCAACGGAATTTTTCTTTTTCTTCTACGACTTCTAGATCCCGAGATAAATCGATTTAAAAAATACTGGTAAATCGTGAACTTTGACGTCACGGCATACGCTCCCGTACACGATGACGTCACATCAAATGTCCCGAGCAAAGCTCCCTCGCAGGCAACATATTAATGTATTTGTGCGCATACGTTTCTGCGCATTTCTTTCTGCTCCTCCGCAAGCGTGCTTGCATACTGGCACTACCTAGCGGACAAAAAAAAACAACTGCGTAAAGTTTGACGTCACTCATCTTTGAACTCTTTCATTCGAACGGAAAATGAAAATTGAGTTTTCGACCTTTTACAGTTATTTTTTCGGAGTTTTGACCTCAGATTTAGATTTTTCACTGAAAACCCATTTTTAAAAAAAAAAAAAAAAAAAAAAATAGAAAAAGCAAAATCCTACCTAATAAATAGGTATTACCATAAAACCTAAGTCAAAAGAGGTAACTACATATTAAAGTACTTCTAAGCACTAAGTACACATTATTAAAGTACTACCAAAAAAACATTGAGAACTACTAAGTACCTACATAGTAAATGTCACTAAGGTTTAAAAACTTTTAACATAAAAGGGAGAGAACACCATTACACTCATCATTTTAAAGCAACACGTTTGTGTGAGTGTTTTCAAGAGAAAATATGTATGTAGTAGGTATGTAGTTGAAAAACAGCAAAAAAAAAAAAAAAAAAAAATTTTTTAAAAAAAAAAATTTTTTTAGTAGGGATTTATTAAAAAAAAAAAAAAAAAAAAAAAAAAAAAAAAAAAAAAAAAGAAATTTTGTGTGTTTTTGGTGGAATCTTTTTTTCAGGACAGCTGCCAAAAATGCGTTCCAAAATGAAGAGGAAGAAGAAGAAAAAGAAGAGGAAAAAGAAGAAGAAGAGGAAGAAGAAGAAGGAGAAAAGAAAGGCTGAATGATGAGGGTATAAAATATCAGCTCTCTCTCTCTCTCTCTCTCTCTCTCTCTCTCTCTCTCTCTCTCTTTCTCTCTCTCTCACTCTTTACTCCTACACATTTTTCACTACTTTTTACGTAGGAATCGACCATTTATTAATAATTTTTACCCATTTACAACTGCTCCATTGAACAGAGAAGGAGGACAGGTTAAATCGTCTTCTTCTTCTATTTTTTTTTTTTCAATTTCGAGACCATAAGACCTCCTTTGTTACAGATAGTAGTTCCCTCTATCAAACCTCTTCAAAAAATAATAATATTAAAAAAAAAGTATAATATTTTATTTGTTTGTATTTTTTAGACCAGTTCTGGCGTTGTCATGTTTTTTTTCTATCAAACCTCTTAGAAAAATAATATTGAAAAAAGAAACATTTTTTCAATAGTTCAGAATGTCATATTTTTCCCCATTTCTTAAAAAAACGTCCCTAATTACTTCCACAGAGTTGGCGTTTTTCCTTTTTAATTACTTTGTTTCCTCTATTATAGTTCTCGAAAATTCTATTCTTTTTGCTGAACTTTTTTCACGAAAAACGTTCGCTTCACCTGTCTTTTTCCAATGCCAATTTCCAAGTCACTTGTCTTCTCAAACTCATTTTCATATTCTCCTTTTTTTAACTTTCAGGAAAAAATGCTCACAAGAAAAGCTGAACTTGTTTGAAAAAAAGTTGGGGATGGAATAAAAAGAAAATCATTTTCTTAAAAAAAAAAAAAAAAAAAAAAAAAGGAAAAAAATAAAGTTTTAATTGAGAACTGAACTTTTTTTATTCCCGCTTTGAACTATTTTTTTTACGGAAAATCTTACCTTTTCTTTCCCTTCTTTTTTACTTTCTATTACAATAATATCCAGTTTTCTTCCGCTATTAGATATCTTTATGTCCTACATAAAATTATTTAACATGTAGGTCTTGATTAGCTTAGGTCGATAGTATCCTAGATCCGGCGCTGATGAGCGTCCGGGCTGATGTTAAAGAGGGATATGTCCGGTCTTTAAACCTGTATCTCCTATCTTGCCCCATGTTTCCCCTATTAGGAACGATAAGAACCTACTAGTATTACAGTTCCCTCTGTCAAACCTCTTAATAATAATAATAATAATAATAATAATAATAATAATAATAATAATAATAATAATAAAATAACTGATCTAGATCATTAAATAAATAATTTGCGATTGGCCCAAATGTTCAAAATCGGGAAACGCGTGGAATTATGCGTTTTAGGGTCTTCTGAGTCCAAAAAAGGGGTTTTTAGACCATCCATGGTTCCCTTTTCATTTCTACTTTCCATTTATTTTTTGTAGTTCCTACTTAATGTAATAGAAAGTCGTGTGATGTTCACACCCGATTTGTACCTCTGTTTTCCTTTTGCCCTTTTCTTTTGATGCCACGGAAAGGTGGAAATGAAAACGAGAACAAGTTTGATTATACATCTCAGGATTACTTTTTTGTAGTTCCTACTTAATGTAATAGAAAGTCGTGTGATGTTCACACCCGATTTGTACCTCTGTTTTCCTTTTGCCCTTTTCTTTAGATGCCACGGAAAGGTGGAAATGAAAACGAGAACAAGTTTGATTATACATCTCAGGATTATCATGATTATCATCTTTTCCTTTACCTGCAGGTAAAGGAAAAGATGATTTCTACGACTGCGACTGTGTGAATTCACAGATACATACCTATACTCGTAGGTATTCTCTACTCAGAAAAGAGATAGTTTATAAATATAGGTAGGTATCTAATTAAAAAATAATAATAATAATAAAAGAAGAAGAAGAAAAACATTTGTGTAAAAAAAGATAGAGAAAAAATCTGTCAACATACGCCCTAATTGGGATTTTTTTATTTTTTTACATATCAGGTTGGGGTCTGTGAGACCCAGCTAAAATTCTTATTCTCTTTCTCTCTTTCTCTCTCTCTCCCTCTCTTTCTCTTCCCCCCTCTCTCTCCCCCTCTTTCTCTACTTCTGTCTTTCTTCTCATTAACTCTTTCTTTTTCTCTCTCCCTATCTCTCTTCTTCATCATAATCAACTTTCATGTAATAACCGTATCTTCCATCTTTCTTGCTCCAATGAAAATCATTCGTTAGAACTTATCTCTCTCTCTCTCTCTCTCTCTCTCTCCCTCCCTCCCTCCCTCCCTCTCCTTCTCTCTATTAATAGGAAAAACCAGAATGAGAGAGAGAAAGAGAGGGAGAGAGAGAGAGTGTGAGAGAGAGAGAGAAAGAGAGAAAGTGAGAGAGAGATAAAAAGAGAGAGAGAGGGAGAGAGATAGAGAGTGAGAGAGAGATAATCGAAATATCAAGGTAGTCAAGGTACAGGTAACGAGATAGGAGGAAAAACAGCTAGGCACATTGCATATCTCGATTGTTGTCTCTAGCTCATACGAGAGAGAGAGAGAGAGAGAGAGAGAGAGAGATAGTATAAAGGCTAGACACTGTATTAGTTGGAAGGGTCAGTACCAGAGAGATAGTAATTATGTCCCCAGTGGCGGCTCTTGGGTGTATAAAACTTTGGATAACTACAAAAAATCACAATATACCTATTTACACAATGAAAAGTAGTTTTAATTTTAAACGAACGAAGTGCATTTAGTTTGCCTGTACGTCTGTTCGTTTGTCTGTCTGCTTTTATTTCACCATAACTCTCGAACGGTCCATACGATTTAAATGAAATTTTTCAACAATGTTTAACTAAATTTTAATTAGGTACTATAATATTGCTAATAGTATTAATACCTACTTGTTGTAATAGACCAGCCTAGTTAGCTTAGTTCGTAGTGTGTCTGCCTTGTAAGCGCTAGGCCACGGGTTCGATTCCCGCCCGGGGCGGATTTAATTTCTGGTGTGAACATCACACGACTTTCCTTATCCTATTGAATGATGCTTATTTTTATGCTCTATAGTAACTTTTACAATATCTCTAACCGTTTAGTCAGTATAGCTGAAAACCGCCAAAAAGCGGTCTAAATACCGCCAACCGCAGCGCCTACCTTAACCAAGAGTTTTGTGTTAAATTATTGTCTCATTTGTGGACTACATACAAAATTTCAAGTCTCTAGCTCATACCGTTCCCGAAATACGAGTATTATTGAATTACACCGAAAACCGCCAAAAAGCGGTAAAATGCCGCCAACCGTTGCACCGATCTTAACCGATGTCGCATCCTTGTCACATTTGACAGCTGCATACAAAATTTCAAGTCTCTAGCTCTTACCGTTCTCGAGATATTTTGTTTACAGGCAGACACACAGCTGGACAGACAGACAGACAGACACAGGGACCAATGGCTGAAACTTTGTATTTAGGCTCTAGGGACCTCAAAACGTGTTTTGGCACTAAAAACTGACCATTGAAAAATTGACCCGATTACATTACTTTCCTTCCTTGGCACTAAAAACTGACCATTGAAAATTTGACCCGATTACATTACTTTCCTTCCTATAGGATAAGGAAAGTAAAAAACAACTCCCAAGCTTATTCGATTAAAAGTAAGTAATAATGAAAAGAAAAAGCAGGAAAAAATTGTTTGTTTGACTTCGAAAGAAAGAGATATAAGGGGGAAAAAGAGAGAGAGAGAGAGAGAGAGAGAGAGAGAGAGAGATAAGGGATAGAAAGAGAGAGATTTAAAGAAAGAGAGAGAGATAAGGGATAGAAAGAGAGAGATTTAAAGAAAGAGAAAGAGATAAGGGATAGAAAGAGAGAGATTTAAAGAAAGAGAGAGAGACAAGCATCACTTGCACTGATTCATGCAACTCGAGCATCACTTGCACTGATTCATGCAACTCAAGCATCACTTGCACTGATTCATGCAACTCAAGCATCACATGCACTGATTCATGCAACTCAAGCATCACTTGCACTGATTCATGCAAGACCTTCATTGTAACAAGAAAACGTGCAAGTTGGACATCACAACAAATAGACTTGCATTCAGTCATGTATCTGCAAGCCACATTGTTTGGTACACCCACTACACCCTAGGGCGAACTGAGGTTGCAGGTTTATAAAAAAGTATGAAGAGTGACAAAACTAGAAACCAAAACAGGAGCAGTATTGGAGAAATATACGGACATTTAGAGGGAAAAACGGAGTAGGACGAAAGCCAGGAAAGAGAGAATAAGGGGGATAAAACCAGGAAAGTAGAGGGAAAAGAGGGACCATTTCGACAAGGACTGGGAAAAAAGAAAGGCCAGAGGGATCTTGCCAGGGAAAGAGAGGGGAAAAAGAGGGACATTTTGACTAGGACTGGGAAAAAAAGACGGGCCAGAGGGATCTTGGCAGGGCGTGTGACTCCCTGGAGACCAAATGACCCGAGCATTTTAATTTCGTTTTCGGAGTTTCCCCTCCCATCTCCAATGGGTGGGGAAAGTTTACAGAAACGAGCAGCGTGTGGTGGGATTGTGAGAATTCAATTCACCTCACACATCATCGACAGAGGGAGGGTGGCCCAAGGCTGTCGTTTGGGACCTTTTTTTCGTAACAATCTTTCAACATGTGCGTAGTGCTGTTTTTTCATGTCGAATGTAAATATAGGGTTGAAATGTGAGTATTCTGTCAACAGAAAATGTCAATTCTCGATTATTGTGAAGGCTCCTCAGATTTTGCAATCAACTGACCAACTGTTTTACTTTCTATACCTACATAATTACCTATGTGCTTTTTTTAAATATCTTAATCTTAAAGACTCACAAGTAAATAAAAATCAGTTTTTGTGTGGAAAAGCTCCTCCAAGAGCAATGAAAAAAATAATAACAATATTACAAATTGATCAAGCGCGCGTTATTCCTTCTTTGATAAAAGGAATTTCTATGAAAAAAAAGGTAAATAAATAAATGCTCAATTCATGGTATAAGAGCACTGAAAAAAATAATAACAATATTACAAATTGATCAAGCGCGCGTTATTCCTTCTTTTTGATAAAAGGAATTTCTATGAAAAAAAAAAGGTAAATAAATAAATGCTCAATTCATGTTATAAGAGCAATGAAAAAAATAATAACAATATTCAAAAGTACCTAGAAAAAGATCTTCCTACATGTTCAAGTTTCACACCACCTACGTATCCAACACAGAGGTGCTTTAACACAATTTAATGTTGAGGAGGCGACGGGCAAGGAAGAGAGAAAATCTCAAACAAAAGTGAAACGAAGGAAACCCAGAGAGAAAAATAACCCCGAAGTTGTTGAATATTTGGATTCCGAGAAAAAAAAAAGGAAAGGAAGTTAACGAACAGGAGGAAAAAGAAGAATGAGAAGGAAGAAGGGAGGAGGAGGAAAATCTCAAACAAAAGTGAAACGAAGGAAACCCAGAGAGAAAAATAACCCCGAAGTTGTTGAATATTTGGATTCCGAGAAAAAAAAGGAAGAGAAGTTAACGAACAGGAGGAAAAAGAAGAATGAGAAGGAAGAAGGGAGGAGGAAGTGGGCTGAGAAAGGATATGAGGAGAGAAAATGAAGACACAGGAAAAGTTTGAAGAGCAGGAAAAAATAAGAAAAGATGAAGAAGGAGGAGAAGAAGAAGAAGAAGAGAGACGAGGAGATGAGGAAGAAAATAATAAAAAAGGGAGGCTGAGAAAGGATATGAGGAGAGAAAATGAAGACACAGGAAAAGTTTGAAGAGCAGGAAAAAATAAGAAAAGATGAAGAAGGAGGAGGAGAATAAGAAGAAGAGAGACGAGGAGATGAGGAAGAAAATAATAAAAAAGGGAAAAATAGAAAAGTAAGCAAAAAAGAAAAAGAAATCTTTCGAGTTTTGTTGGTTTGGAGAAATATTTTGTGGTAGAAAATTTTCTCCAAAAACTTTCAATTTTTCCCTCTCCTGGATTTATTACCTACCTAGTCCTATGGAATTGCTTTTTCCTGAGTGGTACCTATTTACCTATAAGTATTTTATTTTTTTAGTAAAAGTGGAAGCATCTGCTTTGTATTTTACTGCGGTGGATTCATGAGAATAATTTGGTTTCACAGAAAACTAACCATCAGGTTTTAATTGAACATAAATTTACTCTCATGCCGTCTTTAATCAGAACACATATCTACCAAATTTAAAATATAAATATTTAAATAAAATTGAATTTATTTATCAAAAAGCCTCAGGACACACACTCTAATAAATATTAATAATAATAAAAAAGCCTCAGTAGGTATAAAAAGTTCATTTCAATTTATTATTATTCAAATTTTTTACATAATTTATTTTTAGAAACATTTTGGCCCAAACGAACTCAGCCTTTTGATGTTCCAAATTTAATAAATAGAAATAGACATTAATGGAATTTGATCAAATAAAAAGCCTGTGTTCCAATTCAAAGCTTTCCATGTCCACCTGTTTGCGCCCAAATTTCATCACCTCTTTGTGCCCTGAAGGGCCCTATAGACGGGCGAACATTTTGCGCAGACAGGGCGAACAATTTGTGCAAAAAGGGCAAACAGGCATTTGCAATTGTGTTTGGTCCCAGCAGGGTCACAATATGGACAGTATCCTCACAGATTTCTGTACAGACGATATGTTCTGAGCTATTCACATATTCACAATCCCATCTAAACTTGTCGTGTGTAGGCCCCTTTATCTTTCAGCTCCCCCTTTCCAGACCTCACACATGACAATATAGTGACAAAACTAGAAACCAAAACAGGAGCAGTATTGGAGAAATATACGGACATTTAGAGGGAAAAACGGAGTAGGACGAAAGCCAGGCAAGAGAGAATAAGGGGGATAAAACCAGGAAAGTAGGGGGAAAAGAGGGACCATTTCGACAAGGACTGGGAAAAAAGAAAGGCCAGAGGGATCTTGCCAGGCAAAGAGAAGGGAAAAAGAGGAACATTTTGACTAGGACTGGGAAAAAAAGAAGGGCCAGAGGGACCTTGCCAGGGAAATAGAGGGAAAAAAGAAGGACATTTTGACAAGGACTGGTAGAAAAGAGAAAAAGAGGGAGACATTTGGAAGCAGAGGGAAAAATAGAGGGACATTTTGATTAGGACTGGGAAAAAAAGACGGGCCAGAGGGATCTTGGCAGGGCGTGTGACTCCCTGGAGACCAACATCAGATGGGCGAGAAGAGACACAATACTTCCCATTTAGGTGCTGGGTCAACACGAGAACACCAGAAAGTAACCGGTTGAAATATTTACAATCAAAAAACGAGTACAATTTTTTGTCGATGGTGGGATTCGACCCCGGAACCTTCTGCATGGCAAGCAAGCGCGTTACCACTGGACCAACCGAGCCCCCAGTGTCAGGGTTTTATTTCTTTATTTATTTACTAGCTTTAGCATGGGAGCATTCTCAGAAATGAGTTTTTCTACCCAACCTCACAACTGCTCATTTGTTGTCATTTTTGGTGTTCTAACATTTTCCTTTCTCATTCAGAAAGTCGTGTGAGGTTCACGAAGAACCTTTTTTGATACTAACTTTTAGCTTTGCGATTGGTTCACACTGTACACTGGACTGTCGGGGTTCTTTCTCTCATTATGATCCTCCCTGTTGATATTATCTATTAGGACAACTATACAGGAGGGAATTAATAGAGTTCCATGGTAAAAAATATATACGCATATTAGTATTTTCTTAAATTGTATTTTCTTAATATTGTCTAGTTATTGTTATTGTATTTTTAATTAGGTCTATATTGTAATAGAGTTGTCTTAACTTGGAATGTGGACCTGTATATAAAGCAAATTCAAAATTAGTTCTGTGACATACTAAGTCCATGAAATGAGTCCCATTCACAAATACCTAGACCTTTTTCTGGATGATGGCATCATAACAAAAAGACCGACACTGAATCCTAGAATGCCCTGCAAGTCACTGATTCATGCAACTCAAGCATCGCTTGCACTGATTCAGGCAACTCAAGCATCACTTGCACTGATTCATGCAACTCCAGCATCACTTGCACTGATTCATGCAACTCAAGCATCACTTGCACTGATTCATGCAACTCAAGCATCATTTGCACTGATTCATGCAACTCAAGCATCACTTGCTCTGATTCATGCAACTCAAGCATCACTTGCACTGATTCATGCAACTCAAGCATCACTTGCACTGATTCATGCAAGACCTTCATTGTAACAGGAAAACGTGCAAGTTGGACATCACAACAAATAGACTTGCATTCAGTCATGCATCTGCAAGCCACATTGTTTGGTACACTCTCTCTCTCTCTCTCTCTCTCTCTCTCTCTCTCTCTCTCTCTCTCTCTCTCTCTCTCTCTCTCTCTCTTACTCCTTAGAGTCCTTAGGGAAGGAAAACTGCGTAGGAAGTTAAAAGGGGAAAAGTTCAACTCTGTTTACTCTCTCTCTCTTACACGACAAGTTTAGATGGGATTGTGAATATGTGAATAGCTCAGAACATATCGTCTGTACAGAAATCTGTGAGGATACTGTCCATATTGTGACCCTGCTGGGACCAAACACAATTGCAAACACGACAAGTTTAGATGGGATTGTGAATATGTGAATAGCTCAGAACATATCGTCTGTACAGAAATCTGTGAGGATACTGTCCATATTATGACCCTGCTGGGACCAAACACAATTGCATATGCCTGTTTTCTTTCGCCTTCTCCTTTTCCTCCTCCTTTTCTTTTTATTATAATTCTACTCCTTCTCGTTCTCCTTCTTCTTCTTCTTCTTCTTCTACTTCTTCTTCTTCTTCTATTTCTTCTTCTCCTCCTCCTTCTTCTTCTTCTTCTTCCTCTTCTTCTTCTTCTCTCTCCTCTTCTTCTTCCTCCTCCTTCTTCTTTTTATTCTTTTTCTCCTGCACCTACACATCCTTCTTCTTCCTCTTCTTCTTCTTTCGTCTTCTTCTTCTTCCTCTTCTTCTTTCTCCTCTTCTTCTTCTCCTTCTTCTTCCTCCTCCTTCTTCTTCTTTTTATTATTTTTCTCCTGCACCTACACATCCTTCTTCTTCCTCTTCTTCTCCTCCTTCTCTTCCTTTTTCTTTCTTCTTGTTAACATGTTCTCAGAGTTTCGCCTCTTTCTTTTTTGTTATTTCGAATTTCAAAAGATCTATTTTTGAGGGGGTTTACTTCGCCTAAGTAGGTCACGCATTCTTTGACACGAAAAAAAAAAATGCTCTTAACTTTTTTCTCTCTCTCTCTTCTTCCTTCCCTCTCCCTTTCTCTGTCTGTCCCTCTCTCTCTCTCTCTTTCTCTCTCTCTCTCTCTCTCTCTCTCTCCGGCTAAAAATGAGAAATTTGATCCAAAGCTTTGGCTGAAACAAGGAGGAAAAATATTTAGCCCAACCAATTTAGGTACATATGTACGTACATACCTAGTACATTTAGGTACATTATAGTACTCTGAAAAATACGTTTTCGGTTTTTTTTTTTCTTTTTTTTTTAAAGGGATTTGGGGCGACATTAGCTTTTAAATTGCTTTTTTTTCGGGGGGTTTGTCCTCGTTTCAAGTCAAAAGCTTAAGGAAGGCGTTTGTCCTCAATTTTGTCAAATTTCATACAGGGATTATAAGTTTAGTAGAAAAAGAAAAAAAAAATACCTACCTACCTACAATCCTTTGGAGTACATAGGTAACTCACGGTAAAGCAAAATATCAAACAGACACACAAATATTTCGTTGTGAGCGCAGGGTCGCGGGTTCGATTCCCGCCCGGGCCTGATTTTATCCTAAAACGACTGATAACAGATAAGGTTTGTTCTCGGAACGGCTGACTTTCTCCTATCCTGTGTTCCTTCGCTTTCGGGACGATAAAATCTTAGCAGTTACTGCTCCCTCTATCAAACTTAAAAAAAAAAAAAAAAAAAAAAATCAAAAAAACAAAATATCGACCATTTAAATTTTGGAACTCATACCGTTCTTTCAATTTATATTTTTGCCTTCTTATTTCCCTTTAAATGACTTTTTTACCTGGACGGTAAAATCCCTCCTCTCTCTCTCTCTCTCTCTCTCTTTCTCTTTCTATTCTCTCTCTCTCTCTCTGACGTCACGAGGAAATGAAAGAGTCCGAAGAAAAAACTCATTACAGAAAATCTTCTCTTTTTCCCTTCTTTATTTTAATTATTAAAACATAAAAAAAAATCTGGTGTGAACATCACACGACTTTCCTTATCCTATTGAATGATGCTTATTTTTATGCTCTATAGTAACTTTTACAATATCTCTAACCATTTAGTCAGTATAGCTGAAAACCGCCAAAAAAAGGTCGAAATCTGTCCAAAAGCGGTCAAAATACCGCCAAGATTATCAAAGAAGGAATAACGCGCGCTTGATCAATTTGTAATATTGTTATTATTTTTTTCATTGCTCTTATAACATGAATTGAGCATTTGTTTATTTACCTTTTTTTTCATGGAAATTCCTTTTTATCAAAGAAGGAATAACGCGCGCTTGATCAATTTGTAATATTGTTATTATTTTTTTCATTGCTCTTATAACATGAATTGAGCATTTATTTATTTACCCTTTTTTTTTCATGGAAATTCCTTTTATCAAAGAAGGAATAACGCGCGTTTGATCAATTTGTAATATTGTTACTATTTTTTTCATTGCTCTTATACCATGAATTGAGCATTTATTTATTTACCTTTTTTTCATAGAAATTCCTTTTATCAAAGAAGGAATAACGCGCGCTTGATCAATTTGTAATATTGTTATTATTTTTTTCATTGCTCTTATACCATGAATTGAGCATTTATTTACCTTTTTTTCATAGAAATTCCTTTTATCAAAGAAGGAATAACGCGCGCTTGATCAATTTGGCCCGAAATCCAATTTCAAGTTCTATTCCCGTGTGGTTGTACCCCAAAGAACTTCACAATAAATCAATAAAATTAAAATCTCATGTTTTCAAGCTTAAATTCACAATAAAAATCTCGAATTTTGTAACTTTGACTACCTGTTTATCAAAAGACCGTTTTTACGTGTGCTCGAAGTTGACATCAAACATTGTCGTCAGAAATAGGTCTCATAGATATGTAATTATGTACGTATATTCATGGAATTACTCATATTTCTTCATTTCATTTTCTAATACACTGTTTAATACTTTTTCTTTATTCTTTATTTCTTTATTACTTTATGTCTTTATTTCTTCATTTCATAATTGTAATTGTATTTGTACAGGGCTTGACGATAGACATAGTCTACATGGCCCTAGTCATTTTGTTATAAGAGTAGATCAAAATATATAAAATATAAATTTTATGGGTTTCTGTGTAGGTGAAGAGAAAAGGAACCATAATAGAATAGAATAGAGTCTACTCTAGGATCTACATAATAAAAAAATAAAATCTACTGTGAACATCACACGACTTCCTATTACGCAAAGGAAATGATGAAATGAACAATGATGGGAAAATCTAGATCGAACATGTACAATTGTAGGTAGACTAGAAGGCACTTTTATAAAACCGGGGACCCTAAAGTCCTAAACCTAAAACGGATATTTCCACTCTCATTACGGGATTTTGAAAATTTCGACCAATAATGTCTCCTTTCCCATTGCATTTTTTAGCCTTCTCCCTAACTGTTTTACTGTAGGTAGGTAACCTTTATTTCTCTTTATTATTATTACTTTATGTCTTTATTTCTTCATTTCATATTTTATGGGTTTCTGTGTAGGTGAAGAGAAAAGGAACCATAATAGAATAGAATAGAAAAGAATCTACTCTAGGATCTACATAATAAAAAAATAAAATCTACTGTGAACATCACACGACTTTCTATTACGCAAAGGAAATTGTGAAATGAACAATGATGGGAAAATCTAAATCGAACACGTACAATTGTAGGTAGACTAGAAGGCACTTTTATAAAATCCGGGGACCCTAAATCTAAAACGGACATTTCCACTCTCATTACGGGATTTTGAAAATTTGGACCAATAATGTCTCCTTTCCCATTGCATTTTTTAGCCTTCTCCTTAACTGTTTTACTGTAGGTAGGTAGGTAGGTAGGTAATAGAAAGTAATGCAAAATTATCGTTTTGAAACAACACACAACGCACTTTTTAACTAACTCAATAAAAAATAATATAACGAAGAAATTTCTCTCCTGACATTGATGGATGATGGAAATAATATTAACGCTTTTTTATGTTTCTTTTATTTTAATACTGTGCAAATAACAATATGACGCTATGAATCAATAATAAAATGATAAAAAAATATGGCTTTTATAGCTTGTGAAAATTAAGGCTGGTTGAGTTAGGAAGGGTATCTCCTTTTAATAATTACTTTTTAGTTTTTTCTAATAGCGCTTTCCAAGCCGTCTGCTTTATTTAGAATAAAGTTCGCCCGGGCGAAAATCGAACCCGCAATCCAGCGCTTACAAGGTAAACGCTCTACCCTCCTAGCTAACTAGGTTGGCTGTCCTTCGAACCCGCAATCCAGCGCTTACAAGGTAAACGCTCTACCCTCCTAGCTAACTAGGTTGGCTGTCCTAGACTGTTTCCAAGCTATTACCTAACTAGGTTGGTTCTACTATTATACTCTAA
This sequence comes from Diaphorina citri, assembly GCF_000475195.1. NCBI lineage: Eukaryota > Metazoa > Arthropoda > Insecta > Hemiptera > Psyllidae > Diaphorina > Diaphorina citri. The sequence continues at coordinate 176,628 of NW_007377604.1, read as the reverse complement.
CAACTAACAAGATAACTAGGTTGGCTCTCTCAAGCTTGTCAAAGTAGAAACTTTACAGCAAATATTCTGTCGATGTCGTTTCGAATGAAATTCATTACCCCCATACCTAACCGTCAGACTGCAAGCTTAGCTTACACCATCGTGCACCGCAGGTGTATAGAACGGTGACCTGATTTCCTCCCCTCCTCCCCCTCCCGTCCCCCGGCACTGAAAATATTACACCCTGTCATGTAACAAGTTACGATACAAATGTCAATAAAGGAAAAAAGAGCTCGTCAGTGGCGGATGGTTGAAATGTACGATGGGGAGGTGGTAGCTTTTAAAGGGGGCGGATTTCTTTACCTCCGTTTTTATTTCGTAGCAATGAAACAACTGCTATATGTAGGTATATGATCTATGTCTGTGTCGTAGCATGCCCATCTTGTAGTATGTCCATCATCAGACGGGCGATAAGAGACTCAATACTTTTTGATTTGAATTCAGGATTCTGACGGCAAAATAAAATCAAGGTAATTTGTCTACTTTATGTTTAGAATATTTATTTTAGGTTCCTCTTTTAGTTTCAATCATTGTAGAATGTAGACAATTATTGATGTTCAATAAAAACTATAAAAAGTTTAGATTAAAACTATATACCTACCTAGAGAATACCTACCTATGTATTTATTTCAGGTTTCCCTAAAGATTTTTCCCAAAAAAAAATCCAAACATAAATTTGATGCGTATAAAATACACACACACACACACACACACACACACACACACACACACACACACACACACACACACACACACACATTATTATTATTATTATTATATTATTACCTAGCTGTATTTGTTTCGCCATAATTCAAGAACGGTTAATCCTAATACGTGATGTCAACCACAGTTATTTACGCTACGACACTGATTCAAATAAAAATGTAAATATCACGTGACTAGGTTGTTAATATACTGGCTATGAATGAAACACAGTGTCCCCCTATAATTATCTACGCTACGTGACTGGGTTGTTAATATGCTGGCTATGAATGGAACACAGTGTCCCCCTATAATTATCTACGCTACGGGACTGATTAAAATAAAAATATCACGTGACTGGGTTGTTAATATGCTGGCTATGAATGAAACACAGTGTCCCCCTATAATTATCTACGCTACGGGACTGATTAAAATAAAAATATCACGTGACTGGGTTGTTAATATGCTGGCTATGAATGGAACACAGTGTTCCCCTATAATTATCTACGCTACGGGGCTGATTAAAATAAAAATATCACGTGACTGGGTTGTTAATATGCTAGGTGTGAAGGCTGACACGCTTTGGCTGCGAACGTGTTAATAAGAACAGAAACATGATGATCAATGTAGTCATGTAAATACCATGTTAATAATGATCATGATGTAGTCATGTTAAATGGCTTTCTAATATTGTACAATTTTTCAGGTGGATATGAAATTTATTATTGCCTTGTGGGATAATTCTTTTCTTTTTTATGTGATGTGTAACATATTTAATACTGATAATTGATAATAATGATCATAATAAAGTTTTGATAGAGGGAACAGGGAACTGTAAGTGCCAGCCACAAGGTCTTATTCTTATAGTCCCGAAATCGAAGAGACAAGGATCACAGGATATTAGGAGAAAGTCAGCTGTTCCGAGAACTAACCATATCTGTTTAGGACAAAATCTGCAACTGGCGGGAAGCAATTTTAGGAGGTATGAAAGAGGGAATTTTATTAACCGTGACCTTATTCCGAAAGCGAAAAGACAAGGAGAACAGGATGCGAGAATTCCAGTCGTTCCGAGAACGAACCTTATCTGTTCAGGATAAAGATCGCTCTTTATTTATTTTTTAAAAATATTTGTTATTAGTGTCTAGTTAGTGCCCATTCAAATTTTTCACCCAAATGTGTATGCTCCATTGTTGTGGAAATTTACCACCTAGCATATTGCAATAAAAATTTTATTCAACCCCTCAAAACCACAACCGCATTCAAAAATACCCCATTTTTCTTTTGTTTCAGATTCCATCGTGCGAGTTTTCCAAAAGTCTCGAGAAATTATTTTAAATTTTAATTCTTCACCACAGTATCAATTATTCCTGGACCACAATAAATTTAAATAAATAAAATGTAATAAATTCCATTTGCATTAAATCTCACACACACACTCTTCTTTGTAAAATAAAATTTGTAAAAGTATCTTTAATCCTAATTCAGAGATAAGTTCATGTAATAAATAATAAATGAAATATAAATAAAATAATAATTTACCCGATTTTAATAGTTTATTTATTTGATCACTTACGTAATACCTAAAAGATAAATCTAGCATCGGAATTAAAAAAAAAAAAATCTCGACCCAAAATCCACATGATCCATTTTTAGTAAATTGATTCTTTTTTAACTTTAAAAATGGAATTTTCAATTTCTTTCGACTAACGTGTCCAAATCCAAACCTATTTGTTCCCCAAGGTGAAAAATTGAAAATTTCAATTATTTTTTTTTCCAAGGTGAAAAATCAAAAATTCCAATTTTTTTTCCAACAGTAAAAAATCAGAAAATTTCTCCGAACAAGGAACAATTTATTTCCGGGTGAACAAAAATCATAAACTCCAAAACATCATTAGCGGCAACTGTCAAAAACAATTTCCGTGGGACACAGTGAGGGATTTTTCCACACAGAGAGGGAGATTTTTTCACACAGAGAGGAGGGATTTTTCCACACAGAGAGGGAGGGATTTTCGTACAACTTTTCGACAGCGCCATGAACAATGAAAACTTTTGTGCGCTTTTCACTGGGGATCAGTTGGGACATTCGGTGGTTATCATAAACTCCAAAACATCATTAGCGGCAACTGTCAAAAACAATTTCCGTGGGACACAGTGAGGGATTTTTCCACACAGAGAGGGAGATTTTTTCACACAGAGAGGAGGGATTTTTCCACACAGAGAGGGAGGGATTTTCGTACAACTTTTCGACAGCGCCATGAACAATGAAAACTTTTGTGCACTTTTCACTGGGGATCAGTTGGGACATTCGGTGGTATTACATAATACATTTCCCAAATTTCCCGTCCAAAAATAGAGCGAGAGTGGAAAAGTCGAAAATGTTCGAATCAAATTAAAATTGTACCTCCTCATAAAAAAAAAAAACAAATAACTTTTAACTTTTCCCCGAAAAAAAGAAGCTTGATAAAACTTAACTTAGAGAATTAAATCATTAAAGAAAGTACATTTTCTCACATTGCACATGTAAAATTAAAATAAAGAGGCAACTTGTTTGCGATTATATTACAATAATTTTATATTTGCCAACGTTCCATACCGCGTATGACATGGTTTCGGACTTGTAGTTGGCACGTTCCGTTTTGTTCTTAGAACGTTCAGTCGCGTCACGGGACAGAATGAGTTTCTTCAATTCCCTCCTTCAGAACGTATCCAACAGTGTTGCCAACTTGAACCTGAGCCCCAAACGGTTCTCCCTCTCAAAAGAGTCTGGGCAGGAGGGGCCTGGGATTCCTATCATTGAAGAGCCCCCAGGGGCCGCTGTAAGCGGCCAGCAGCGGGGCTCTACCGGGAGCGTAGGAGGAGGCAGCGGGCTCGGGTTCCCTGTAGGCGGCCAGCAGCGGGGCTCTACCGGGAGCGTAGGAGGAGGCAGCGGGCTCGGGTTCCCCAAGCCGCTACCCTCCCCGTCAGGGGCTGGCTCAAGTATCGCCCCACCTGGAGGTGCGGCCTCCGGGCAAATGTTATGCACAAGTCCGAGAAGGGCGAAGACTCTGGATGGGCCGAAGAGAGTCGGGAGTTTCCGTCAAATGAGTACGCAGCAGCGGCAACCACTCATGTTCTGCCGCAGGCGACTGTCATGGCCGGAGATAGATCCACATGCGACGAGCGGGTGAGTGAGATTTTTCCCGCCACTTCTTGTTGAGTGTTTTACCTCCGCAGCAGCGGCAACCACTCATGTTCTGCCGCAGGCGACTGTCATGGCCGGAGATAGATCCACATGCGACAAGCGGGTGAGTGAGATTTTTCCCACCACTTTTTGTTGAGTGTTTTACCTCCGTTTTTATTTCGTAGCAATGAAACAATTGCTATATGTAGGTATATGATCTATTCGGGAGTTTCCGTCAAATGAGTACGCAGCAGCGGCAACCACTCATGTTCTGCCGCAGGCGACTGTCATGGCCGGAGATAGATCCACACGCGACGAGCGGGTGAGTGAGATTTTTCCCACCACTTCTTGTTGAATGTTTTACCTCTGTTTTTATTTCGTAGCAATGAAACAACTGCTATATGTAGGTATATGATCTATGTCTGTGTCGTAGCATGCCCATCTTGTCTATCATCAGACGGGCGATAAGAGACGCAATACTTTTTGATTTGAATTTAGAATTCTGACGGCAAAATAAAATCAAGGTGATTTGTCTACTTTATGTTTAGAATATTTATTTTAGGTTCCTCTTTTAGTTTCAATCATTGTAGAATGTAGATAATTATTGATGTTCAATAAGAACTATAAAAAGTTTAGATTAAAACTATATACGCCAGCTTACTTAGCTTAGTTGGTTATCAAGAAAGAGAGAGCTAGGAGAAGAAGAGAATTGATTTTTTCATTGGTTTAATTTTAAAGGGGAAACTGTTCGACTGTAATTGCTACAAGGTATTATCGTCCCGAAAGAATAGAATAGAATAGAATAGAATTATTTATTGTAGGTACATAATGCCCAAGTGCTTCATACAAAAGTCACTTAAAACTAAAAATTAAAGAAATTTACTATCTAAATCTTCGTCATTTAGAAATTCATTGTAACGAAAATAGGCCTGTCTTATTAAAAAAACGTTTAATTAAATTTTTATAGCGTGTAATGCTCAAGAAAAATCCCTTAAGCTAAATTTCTGGGTTATAAGATGGATTTGGCTCCCTCTTTTTCCCAACTAGGTATGTATACAATACATATAACATATGCACATATTACCTACCTAAGTACATAATATGTAATTACGTATATATACCTACCTCTTACCTAAATAATAAGGAAAATAGGGCGAAATAAATGGGAATAATGGGACGGGGGGGAGAGAAGAAATAAATGGGAATAATGGGACGGGGGGGGAGAGAAGAAATAAATGGGAATAATGGGATGGGGGAGAGAGAGGAATAAATGGGCAGAATAGAAAGAGAAGGAGAGAAGAATGGGAGGAATAGGAGTGGGAGAGAGAGAGGGAGGAGAAGAATTAGGATAAGGGGAGTTAGGAAGGATGAGGAGAGAAGAAGGAATAAATGGGAATAATAGAAGAGAGAAAGGGTAACGAGAGAGAGAGAAAGAAAGAGAGAGAAAGAAAGAGAGAGAGAGAGAGAAAGAGAGAGGGAGGAAGAGAGAGAGAAAGAGAGAGAGAGAGGAAGAGAGAGAGAAAGAGAGAGAGAAAGGAAGAGAGATAGAGAGAAAGAAAGAGAGAGAGTGAAAGAGAGGAAGAGAGAGAGAGAGAGAGGAAGAAGATGTTTAGGAGTGAAAGGAAGGAGAGGGAGAGAAGGAGGATGAGTAAACACTATAAAGGGAGATAAGAAGAAAATGAGGAGAGGAGAGATAGATGGGGGAGGAAATGCTTAGATAGGAACTCGCAGAGATAAGATTCAGGGTAGATAAAAATAAAGAGAGAGAGAGAGAGGCAAGGAAAGAGAAAGAGAGGAAGACAGTCTCTAACAGCGAGGGAGAAAAGACTGAGGGAGAAAACGAAAAGAAAATGGGAATATTAGAAGAGAGAAGGAGAGAAGGAGAGAAGAATGGAAGAAAATAGAATGGTGAGAAAGAAGAAGGATGAGGAGAGAAGAAGAGTAGGTATATTGAAGAAGGAATAAATGGGAAGAATAGAAGAGAGAAAGGGTAACGCGAGAGAGAGAGAGAGAGAGAGAGAGAGAGAGAGAGAGAGAGAGAGGAAGGAAGGAGAATTGGAGAAGAATATGATAGGGGGAGAGAAGAAATATGAGGAGAGAATGGGATGGGAGAAATGACTAAATGGGAAGAATAGAAGAGAGGAAGGAATAAATGTTGAGAATAGAAGAGGGACAGTTAGGAAGGATAGGTGAGAAAAGAAGAGAGAAGAATAGGATCGGGAGAGAAAGAAGAAGAAGAGAAGAAGAGAGAGGAAGGATAAGGAGGAAAGAAGGAAGGACGAGGAGAAAAAAGAAATATGAGGAGAGAAAGAAATAAATGAGAATAACAGAAGAGACAAAGGAGAAATACAAAAGAATAGGAGGCAAAGGGTACAGAGAGAAAAGAGGAGGAGGAGGAGGAGTAGTAGTAAACACTATAGAGAGAGAAAATGAGAAAGAGAGAGAATGGGCTGTATAACTTGGGATCTGACTCATTGTCTGAGGAGTAGTTCACTGAAAAGAGTAGTTCTTTTTCATAACTCACTCACTCTGTGCACGCACATCAACTAGCAACAAATTTGCCTCTTGACTTTTGAGTCCAACCCTGTGAAATTCAATTACCAGAGTGAGTGAGAAAGCGAAAGATAACAAAGAAGAGACAGAGAGAGAGAAAGAGAGAGAGAGGAAGCAAAAGATAAAAGAAAGAGAGATGGGAAGAGATAAAGAAGGGGATAGATAAATAGAAGGTTGAAGGAAAAGAAAGAGAGAGAAAGAGAGAACGAGAAGAAAATAAATTCTCGAAGAGATAAGATTCAGGGAAGATAAAAAAGAGAGAAAGAGGCAGTGAGTGAAGGAAACAGAAAGAGAGAAAGAGAGGCTCTAACAGCGAGGGAGAAAAGAAAACTGAGGGAGAAAAGGAAAAGAAAATGGGAATATTAGCTTCTCTTATTTCAAAGGGAGAAAGAAGGCGGGAGGGAAATTCCATACTTTTCGTTATCTTAACATTTTTCTTCTGCAAAAGTAATGGGAAAAGATGGAAATCTCGAAAACTCGACACTTCAATATAAATTACTTGCGTAAATATAAATTACTTTAGATAACTGGGTTACTAGGTAGGTTAGCTTCATGTTTCTGTAGGTAAGGGTTTTTACTTTCTATTACCCTTACGTATAGGGATTAATACACGTACCCTTACGTACTATACAAATTAATGAAAAAGTGTTGCAATCGGTCCAATTTTTCCTATGAAAACCGTCCTGGGCGGATTTTATCCCAAACAGATAAGGTTCGTTCTCGGAACGGCTCGCTTTCTACTATCTTGTCTTCCTTCTCTCTAAGCTTTAAGGACGAAAATACCTTAGCAATTACAGTTCCCTCTATCAAACTTCTAAAAAAAAGTCCTTTCACCCTATCCTGTAAAATCGTAAAAAAATGTAGGTAGGTAAAAATAAATTTTTGCTTAGGAATTACCTGCCCTATTTTGAAATGAAATTTAGTACCCACCTTTTTATTTTTACCTACCTAGCATTTGAAAGTATTTTTCAGAGAAAACCCCTTTAAGACTATACGATACGCTCTTGAAATTTTGTGAAGACTTTTATCCGACTTAAACGTTAAATTTATGAGGTCAAATGTGTCCAAATGAGAGAGGGAGAGAGATAGAGGAGGGAGAGAGAGAGGGTTGAAGAGAGAGGGAGGGAAGGAAGAAGAAGAAAAATGTGAAATACGAAATATTCGTAGGTACCTACTGAAATGTATTTTTGATAGCTAAGTTGTTTTGGTCTATGAATTCCAAATGGGAGTCCGGGCATCTCCACCAATTTATCATCCATTGCACATTGCATAATCGTTCAGATACCAGGGGTTCATACAATTTCTTTTCCACTGTTTATAAATTTCACTTTGATTTTAACTTTCAATTTTCAATGTTTTAATAGATTAATGGCACCCAAAAAGTGAGTTTAAACGCTCTTTAAGTGAAACTCTTAGATTAAGCAATTTGATAGGCTGAATTTTTTGATCTTTTCTTTTTTTTAATCAACCAATCAGATGCTTCACCCAAAAGTTAAACGGAGTTTAAACTTGCTTTGTGAACCCAACCACCAATTTTATAGCTAGCTTACAACAAAACACCGAGGAAAAATTCACGTATTAGTCTTTCATGTAGGTACTTAGACACACCTATTCACTTACCTACGTATATTTTTTTTTTATTTTTTCAAAGTCGAAAAAATATTAGCAACGCTCTCTCTCTCTCTCTCTCTCTCTCTCTCTCTCTCTCTCTCTTTCTCTCTCCTCTTCTT
>NW_007377604.1:157363-168331 GCF_000475195.1 Diaphorina citri | reverse complement strand
GTAAGAGGGAGGAAAGTGAGGAGAAGTAAAAGAAGGAGAAAGAGGTGAAATAAGGGGAAGAGAAGGACGAGAGGAAGAGAAGAAGGGACATAAAGAGACAAAGAAATGTAGGAGAAGGAGAAGAAATTAAAGAAAACGAGCACGAGAAACAGGGAGAGAGAAGGATGGAAAGAGAAAGGGAAATCAAGAGAGAGAGAGAGGGAATGAAAGAAAGAGACTGCTAGAGAGAGGGGGAAAGAGAGAAAATGAGATAAAGACAGAAAGAGAGAGAGAGAGAGAGAGGGAATGAAAGAAAGAGACTGCTAGAGAGAGGGGGAAGAGAGAAAATGAGATAAAGACAGAAAGAGAGAGGGGGAAAGAGAGAGAGAGAGAGGTGCATAGAGAGAAAAGCAGAAGAAGCAAAAGAAGAAGCAGAAGAAGAAGAAGAAGCAAAAGAAGAAGCAGAAGAAGCAAAAGAAAAGAAGAAGGAGAAAGAGGTGAGAGAGAGAGAGGGGAACATTGATCCTCAATTTGTTTTTGCCTTGAGACATCCTGTTTTAGTCAAAGACACAAAGGCTGTCAAACTATGTAGCATGTATGTAGAATGTAGATCAAGCCATGAAATTTATAATAAAGGTACCTACATGTACATGTTGTGTATATGCTATGCATGTAGATATTGTAGATACCCTTATTATAAAATTCAGAATTTGTGTAGCATGGATGGTTCAAAATCAAAATATGTACAAAAATAAAAAGCACCTACTATAGTATAAATAGGTATAAATATTAACTAATAAGCTAATAACTAATAGGTATAAATATTAACTAATAACTATTGATTTGGTGGTTCAGTATAGCAGATACATTTTGGGTTAAAAAAAATAATCAGGAAATAAGAGCGGTTTTTATTATTTATAATAACTATATTTAACAACCTTTTATTCAAAATATTAAATAAAACAGATAATTAATACTATTTAGTATTTACCTATTGACCAAACAAAGTTTTGCATTGATTTTGTATTTTTTGTTTACATTGTTATTATTATACTTATATATCATTTTGGAATTTCCTAAAATTTGAGTGATTTTTTTATATTTTAAAATTTATTTATTAACTGCCTAGTGACACCACCCAGTATATGAAATATGTGTGTCGACAGCAAAACATCTCTGTCTGTAACAAGTGCAAAGGAAACTCAGATCCTTCCTTTACCTTCTCTCTCTTTCATGTTTCTCTCTATCTCTCTCTATCTACTTCTCTCTCTCTCTTTCTTTATGTTTCTCTCTTTCTCTATCTACTTCTCTCTCTTTCTATTTTCTTCCTTTCTGACTCTCTTCATCTTTCTTTTCATGTTTCTCCCCTCCTTTCCTTACTCTCTTTCTTCCTTTACTTTCTCTCTCTTTCTTAACAAATTGGTCAGTCCTAAGAGCCCAGGTAAGTAACTTGTGTTTGGTCCCAACAAATATCCTGGTACAAACGCACACACACACAAAATATTGAAGAGAGGTTAGCAAAATAAAAACGTACCCATAGCCCTCGCTCAATGACCCATTTTATTTTACGTTCCCTTCTTCAAGATATTGAATACAATCTGGACTTCATTCAGGCGTGAACGAAATGGGCGAAATAAATGGGAATAATGGGACGGGGGGGAGAGAAGAAATAAATGGGAATAATGGGATGGGGGAGAGAGGAATAAATGGGCAGAATAGAAGAAAGGAAGGAGAAGGAGAGAAGAATGGGAGGAATAGGAGTGGGAGGGAGAGAGAGAGAGGAGAAGAATTAGGATAAGGGGAGTTAGGAAGGATGAGGAGAGAAAGGAATAAATGGGAATAATAGAAGAGAGAAAGGGTAACGAGAGAGAGAGAGAAAGAGAAAGAGAAAGAGAGAGAGAAAGAAAGAGAGAGAGAGAGGAAGAGAGAGAGAGAAAGAGAAAGAAAGAGAGAGAAAGAGAGAGAGAGTGAAAGAAGGAGAGAGCGAGAGGAAATACTTAGACAAGAAAGAAACAGGAGAAAGAGAGAACGAGAAGAAAATAAATTCTCGAAGAGATAAGATTCAGGGAAGATAAAAAAGAGAGAAAGAGGCAGTGAGTGAAGGAAAGAGAAAGAGAGGAAGACAGCCTCTAACAGCGAGGGAGAAAAGACTGAGGGAGAAAACGAAAAGAAAATGGGAATATTAGCTTCTCTTATTTCAAAGGGAGAAAGAAGGCGGGAGCGAAATTCCATACTTTTCGTTATCTTAACATTTTTCTTCTGCAAAAGTAATGGGAAAAGATGGTAATCTGGAAAACTCGACACTTCAATATAAATTACTTGCGTAAATATAAATTACTTTAGATAACTGGGTTACTAGGTAGGTTAGCTTCCCTGATGTTTCTGTAGGTATGGGTTTTACTTTCTATTACCCTTACGTATAGGGATTAATACGTACCCTTACGTACTATACAAATTAATGAAAAAGTGTTGCAATCGGTCCAATTTTTCCTATTAAAACCGTCCTGGGCGGATTTTATCCCAAACAGATAAGGTTCGTTCTCGGAACGGCTGGCTTTCTCCTATCTTGTCTTCCTTCTCTCTAAGCTTTAAGGACGAAAATACCTTAGCAATTATAGTTCCCTCTATCAAACTTCTAAAAGAAGTCCTTTCACCCTATCCTGTAAAATCGTAAAAAAATGTAGGTAGGTAAAAACAAATTTTTGCTTAGGAATTACGTGCCCTATTTTGAAATAAAATTTAGTACCCACCTTTTTATTTTTACCTACCTAGCATTTGAAAGAAGAAGAAGAAGAAGAAGAAAAAGAAGAAGAAAAAAAGGATAAAACGAAAATGCAAAAAAGGAGAATGAGAAGAAGTAGATGAAGAAACATAAGAAAGGAGGAGGATTAGAAGAAGAAGGAAGAAAAAAAGAAGAAGAAAAAGAAAGAAGAAGAAGAAGAAGAAACATAAATAGGTACAGGGGAAGTTTTTTTCTTCTTTTTTTTTTTGAGAATACGAAGATCATATAAAGCTACTTTCTTTAACTCCATATATTAAATGGGCTGTATAACTTGGGATCTGACTCATTGTCTGAGGAGTAGTTCACTGAAAAGAGTAGTTCTTTTTCATAACTCACTCACTCTGGTGCACATCAACTAGCAACAAATTTGCCTCTTGACTTTTGAGTCCAACCCTGTGAAATTCAATTACCAGAGTGAGAGAGAAAGCGAAAGATAACAAAGAAGAGACAGAGACAGAGAGAGAGAGAGAGAGAGAGAGAGGAAGCAAAAGATAAAAGGAAGAGAGATGGGAAGAGATAAAGAAGGGGATAGATAAAGAGAAGGTTGAAGGGAAAGAAAGAGAGAGAGAGATAGGAAGAAGGGAAGGAGAGAGAGAGAGAGAGAGAGAGAGAGAGAGAGAGAGAGAGAGATTTCTGCATCAAAGGCCTAAAGAGAGCTAGAAAGCAATAGTTAGAGAAGGAGAGAAGAGAAGAAAAAGATTTTTTTCTTTTTTTTTTGTAATACAGGAAAAAAGTTTGCATCAAAAGACTACCTATACTAAGCCTAAGTGAGCCCACATAAATGAAATAGAAGAGAGAGAGAGGGAAAAAGAGAAAATAAAGGAGAGAGAGAGAGAGGAAGAAGAAAAGGAAGCAAAATATCAATTGAGAAAGAAGCTAGAGAGAGAGAGAGAGAGAGAGAAGAAGAAGAAGAAAGATATAAAAAGAAAGCGAAGGTGTAGAAAGTGAAAAAAATTAAAGTAGGACAGAAATTGAGAGGGATGAAAAGAGAGAGAGAGAGAGAGAGAGAAAGAAATAAATAATCAAACGAAACAAAAGTCGAAGTTTTTGAACCAAATAGAAAATGGCGGAAGCAAACTTCATTGGTTTTCTTTCATGCTGACAAACATAAAATACTATCGCCCTCTCTCTCTCTCTCTCTCTCTCTCTCTCTCTCTCTATCTCTAATTTTCTTTCTCTATCTATCTATCAATACCTCAATCTTTTTCTCCTTTTATCTGCTTCTTTTACTACTACTACTTCTTCTTCTTCTTCTTCTTCTTCTTCTTCTCCTCCACCATAGAAGTTAGGATTAGCATAGGAGATGTATGATTTGTACTCGTACTTATGATATTTCCTAAAATAAAGCAGAAATTATTGAATTAAATCCCCTCCTGATTCTCCTCTTCCTCATTTTTCTTCTTCTTCCTCTTCTTCTTCTTCTCCTCCTCCTTCTTCTTCCTCTTCTTCTCCTCCTTCTTCTTCTTCTTTTCGCGACCCCTTTGACCGTTCCCTTTGACCCGGTTTTTGTGTATTTTCTTTGGAAGGGCAACAGGATTTTGTGTTTTAAGAACCGGACAAAAAAAAAGGTCAAAAAGGGTCAGAGCTTAATGTGATTATGTGTTGAGGAAAATAAAACATACGAGAGAGAGAGAGAGAGGTGCATAGAGAGAAAAGCTGAAGAAGAAGAAGCAGAAGAAGCAAAAGAAGAAGAAGAAGCAGCAGAAGAAGAAGCAGAAGAAGAAGAAGAAAAAGCAGAAGAAGAAGCAGAAGAAGAAGCAGAAAAAAAGCAGAAGAAGAAGCAGAAGAAAAAGCAGAAGAAGAAGCAGAAGAAGAAGAAGAAGAAGCGAAAAAAAATGAGATTCTGAAAAAGAGGAAGAGGATGAAACACGAGGTAGTGTAGTCCTTTAGGCCTTTGAACCCGACCCGACCCGAGAGAGAGAGAGAGAGAGAGAGAGAGAGAGAGGTGCATAGAGAGAAAAGCTGAAGAAGAAAAAGCAGAAGAAGAAGAAGCAGCAGAAGAAGCAGCAGAAGAAGCAGAAGAAGAAGCAGAAGAAGCAGCAGAAGAAGAAGAAGCAGAAGAAGAAGAAGCAAAAGAAGCAAAAAAAAAAGAAGAAGCAGAAGAAGAAGATGCGAAAAAAATGAGATTATGAAAAAGAGGAAGAGGATGAAACATGAGAAAGTCGAAAGATTCTGAATATCGCTCTCTCTCTCTCTCTCTCTCTCTCTCTCTCTCTCTCTCTCTCTCTCTCTCAAAGGTAATTTTGTTTAGCGAAAGAGAGTGAGAGTAGGTAATTTTCGGCTAAACCTTCATACTCCATTCTCAGTTCGTTCTCATTCCTTTTTCCTTTTTTCGCCTCCCTTTTTTTCTTCTCCTCCTTCTTCCTTTTCTTCTTATTTTTCGTCCTTTCTTTCTCTTTCTTAAATTCTTCCAATGGTAGAATTAGCAGGGTGGTTTAATTTTCTGCTTTTTCTTTTCTTCCTATATTTTTTCTTATTTTTTATCTCCTTCCTTTCTCTAATTTTCTCCTACTAATTCGTTGTTAATCTCTTTTCCTTATTCCTTTTAGTGGTTTGTTGAACAGTATACAAAGGGTGGTTTAATTCTGCTCTTTCTTTTCCTTCCTATATTTCTTTCTTTTTTCTCTCCTTTCTTTAACGTCCTCCTCCTTCCTTTTTTATCCTTCCTCCTTCTTCGCCTAATCCTAATAATTCGTTGTTCCTTTCTTTCCCTTCTCATCCGCTTCCTTTCCTTCTTCCTCCTCCTTCTACTCTTCACCTCCTTCTCCTCTTCTCCACCTTCTCCTCCTCCTCTAATACTCTACTTATTCCTTTTTTTTTCTCTCTCGTACCTACATTTTTTTTTTTTCACTCACACAACTTTCAATTTTCCAGAAAGCACATTACAACGGGAGTAAGCAAGCTTTTTGTTTCAAACAAAAAGAGAGAAAAAAATCAAATTTAACTTTTTTTTCCTGTTCATGGAATTTCACTTTCCTTCTCTCTCCGTCACCCTTTCTTCCCATCTCTCTCCCTCTCTCTCCATTTCTTCCTATTCGCTCTCTCTTTATCTCGCTCACTCTCGTTTCCATTTTCTCTCTCTCTTTCTTATCGCTTCATCTCTCTCTCATTTTCCAGAAAGCACATTACAACGGGAGTAAGCAAGCTTTTTGTTTCAAACAAAAAGAGAGAAAAAAATCAAATTTAACTTTTTTTTTCCTGTTCATGGAATTTCACTTTCCTTCTCTCTCCGTCACCCTTTCTTCCCATCACTCTCCCTCTCTTTCCATTTCTTCCTATTCTCTCTCTCTTTATCTCGCTTACTCTGGTTTCCATTTTCTCTCTCTCTTTCTTATCGCTTCATCTCTCTCCCTCTCACTTCTCCAAGACTCGCTCTTTCTCTTTTCTCTTCAAACTTTATTATTTTTATAATTGAATTTTAAAGTTATTTTTCACTTTACGTTTCTTGAGAGCTCCCCTCTCTCTTTCTCTCTAACTCCCTCTCCCTCTTTCCCTCTATCTCGCTCTCTCTCTCTCTCTCTCCTTCTATCCCTTTCTCTCTCCTCCCTCTATCCTTCTCTCTCTTTCTTAATTCTTTACTCTATTTCATTATCATCCTACATTTTCTCTTTCTAACACACTATTAGCCGGTTTTTTGTTCAGATATCAGATTCATAATTGTATGAAAGCATCAAGAAAGAGAGAGCTAGGAGAAGAAGAGAATTGATTTTTTCATTGGTTTAATTTTAAAGGGGAAACTGTTCGACTGTAATTGCTAAGGTATTATCGTCCCGAAAGAATAGAATAGAATTATTTATTGTATATAATGCCCAAGGGCTTCATACAAAAGTCACTTAAAACTAAAAATTAAAGAAATTTACTATCTAAATCTTCGTCATTTAGAAATTCACATTGTAACGAAAAAAGGCCTGTCTTATTAAAAAACCTTTAATTACCTACATTTTTATAGCGTGTAAATGCTTAAGGTTTTGGGTTTGGAAATCTCTGGGCAGTTTATTATAGAACTTAAAGCATAGAAATCTGGGGCCATTTTGGTTTTTTGTCAACCGTGTAAAATTGGCTCTTGTATTATGTTGATGAACATTATTAAACATTGATAAAGGTAAAGGCAGGGGAGCCATTGGTCCGTGTGTGTGTCTGTCTGTAAACAAAATATCTCGAGAACGGTAAGAGCTAGAGACTTGAAATTTGGCATGCAGCTGTTAAATATGACAAGGATGCGACAAGAAACTTTTGGTTAAGATAGGTGCTACGGTTGGCGGTATTTTGACCGCTTTTTGGCGGTTTTCGACCGTTTTTTTGGCGACTTTCAGCTATACTGACAAAAAACGGTTAGAGATATTGTAAAAGTTACTATAGAACATAAAAATAAGCATCATTCAATAGGATAAGGAAAGTCGTGTGATGTTCACACTAGATTTTTCTCTCTCTCTCCTCCTTTCTCCCTTTCACACTCTTTCTCCGCCTTTTTTTTCAGTAGGATTAAGGAGGTACATACTTCTTGTAAAAAACCCTCCGGCTTATAATTTCCAGTGTAAAGCTGGAGTAGGGTATAATAAAGAACACACTGGTGGATATAAAAGGGGTTCAGGAACGCCATAATGTACAACTGTTGCGTCTAAGACACAGAGAGGAGTTTAAAAAACGGAAAAGAAAATGTGAAGAAAAAGAAAAGGAAGAAGGAAAGATCGAGAGAGGTGGAGAAAACAAAAGAATAGGGATTAAGGAAAATGCAAAAAGAAAAGATAAATAAAATGAGCAAGGGGGAAAAGAAGAAGATAAAGAAGAAAGAGGAGGAGAAGAAAGAAGAGAAGGAGAAGAACAAGAAGAACAACAACAATAAGGAGGAGAATAAAGAGGAGGATGAGAAGAAGGATGAAGGATGCGAAGAACCACATCGAGGAGAAGAAAGAAGAGGAGGAGACAAGAGAATCATCAAGGAGAATGCTAAGAATAGGGAGAAGAAAAAGGAGAAGAGAATGATCTAGTTTTTTGCTCACTTGAAAAGAAAGAGAGAGATAAACAAAGGGAGTCAGGGAGGAAGAAAGAGAAACATAAAGGGAGAAAATAATAGTCACTAGTGAAGAAGAAGAAGAGGAGGAGGAAGAAGAAGAAGAAGGAAAAGAGGAAGAAGAAGAGAAGAAGAAGAAGCAGAAGAAGGAGATGATGATGAAGAAGAGGAGGAGGAAGAAGAAGAAGGAAAAGAGGAAGAAGAAGAAGAAGAAGAAGAAGAAGAAGCAGAAGAAGGAGATGATGAAGAAGAAGAAGAGGAGGAGGAAGAAGAAGAAGAAGAAGAAGAGGAAGAACAAGTAATACGAGTAATAACATCGATGTCTCCGGAAGTAAGTTTTCTGAGTGTCCAATAAAGTAGAAGACTAGAAGTACCTACCTACTAGAATTTGGGAAGGTCAGTGAAAGAATGACCTCGTTCTTTTCTATTTTCCACTGAAAGAATGATCCTTCTTCGATACACTCTTTCTTTTTTTTTTAAAAAAAAAAAAAGAAATACCCTTTGAGAAGCTCAGTGAAACAGAAAACGTTCCTTCTTTCATACAACTCCTCAGTGGTGAACTCATGAAACATGATGGAGTAGTTGAGAACAGAACAGACAGAATGAAACATTGGATAGAGAGAGAGAGAAAATGGAAAGAAAGAAAGAGAGAGTAGCTCAAGAAAATTGACTTTAAAATTGAAGGATAAAACGATTTAACTAAAAGAAAAGAAAATTCAAATAATTTGGCACGGCCGTGCACCATCCAGTGCATCCAGTTGCATAATCGTTCAGATACCAGGGGTTCATACAATTTCTTTTCCACTGTTTATAAAAATTTCAGTTTGATTTTAACTTTCAATTTTCAAAGTTTTAATAGATTGATGGCACCCAAAGAGTTTAAACGCTCTTTGAGTGAAACTCTTAGATTAAGCAATTTGATAGGCTGAATTTTTTGATCTTTTCTTTTTTTATTCAACCAATCAGATGCTTCCCCCAAAAGTTAAACGGAGTTTAAACTTGCTTTGTGGTCCCGGCCACCAATTTTATAGCTAGCTTACAACAAAACACTGAGGAAAAATTCACATAATATAGTCTTTCATGTAGGTACTTACACACACCTATGTAGGTACTTACCTACGTATATTTTTCTTATTTTTTCAAAGTCGAAAAAATATTAGTAACGCTCTCTCTCTCTCTCTCTCTCTCTCTCTCTCAAAGGTAATTTTGTTTAGCGAAAGAGAGTGAGAATAGGTAATTTTCACCTAAACCTTCATACTCCATTCTCAGTTCGTTCTCACTCCTTTTTCCTTTATTTACTTTCTTTTTCGCCTTCCTTTTTTTCTTCTCCTCCTTCTTCCTTTTCTTCTTATTTTTCGTCCTTTCTTTCCCTTTCTTAAATTCTTCCAATGGTAGTATTAGCAGCAAAAGCTTGCTCCTTTCTTTCATTCCTTTTTCCTCTCCTTCTCCCTTCTTGGCCTACTCTTAATTCGCTATTCTTTTTCCCCTTATCCTTCTTCTTCTTCATTCCTTTTAGTGGTTGAAGGGAGTAAAATACAAAGGGTGGTTCAGTTCTGCTCCTTCTTTTCTTCCTATATTTCTTTCTTTCTTCTCCTCCTTCTTCCTTCCTTTTCTTTTCTCCTCCTAATTCGTTTTTCCTCTATTTTCCTTCTTCTTATTCCTTCCTTTTAGAGGTTGTAGTTAACAAAATACAAAGGGTGGTTTAATTTTCTGCTTTTTCTTTTCTTCCTATATTTTTTCTTATTTTTTATCTCCTTCCTTTCTCTAATTTTCTCCTACTAATTCTTTTGTGAAGACTTTTATCCGACTTAAACGTTAAATTTATGAGGTCAAATGTGTCCAAATGAGAGAGGGAGAGAGATAGAGGAGGGAGGGGAGGGAGAGAGAGGGTTGAAGAGAGAGGGAGGGAAGGAAGAAGAAGAAAATGTAAAATACAAAATACTCGTACTGAAATGTATTTTTGATAGCTAAGTTGTTTTGGTCTATGAATTCTGAATGGGAGTCCGGGCATCTCCACCAATTTATCATCCATTGCACAAGCTGAAGAAGAAGCAGAAGAAGAAGCAGAAGAAGAAGAAGCAGAAGGAGAAGAAGCAGAAGCAGAAGAAGCAGAAGAAAAAGCAGAAGAAGAAGAAGAAGAAGAAGAAGAAGAAGCAGAAGCAGAAGAAGAAGAAGATGCGAAAAAAATGAGATTATGAAAAAGAGGAAGAGGATGAAACATGAGGTAAGAGCACAGTATACAAAGGGTGGTTTAATTCTGCTCTTTCTATTCCTTCCTATATTTCTTCCGTTTTCTCCTCCTTCCTTCTTCCTTTTTCTCTTTTTCTCCTCCTTCCTTCTTCCTTTTTCTCCTCCTTCCTTCTTCCTTTTTATCCTTCTTCCTTTCTTATCATTATTACTTTTAGTGTTTGGGGGAACAGGTAAGAGGGAGGAAAGTGAGGAGAAGTAAAAGAAGGAGAAAGAGGTGAAATAAGGGGAAGAGAAGGACGAGAGGAAGAGAAGAAGGGACATAAAGAGACAAAGAAATGTAGGAGAAGGAGAAGAAATTAAAGAAAACGAGCACGAGAAACAGGGAGAGAGAAGGATGGAAAGAGAAAGGGAAATCAAGAGAGAGAGAGAGGGAATGAAAGAAAGAGACTGCTAGAGAGAGGGGGAAAGAGAAAAAAATGAGATAAAGACAGAAAGAGAGAGGACAGTATACAAAGGGTGGTTTAATTCTGCTCTTTCTATTCCTTCCTATATTTCTTCCGTTTTCTCCTCCTTCCTTCTTCCTTTTTCTCCTCCTTCCTTCTTCCTTTTTATCCTCCTTCCTTCTTCCTTTTTCTCCTCCTTCCTTCTTCCTTTTTATCCTTCTTCCTTCTTCCTTTCTTATCATTATTACTTTTAGTGTTTGGGGGAACAGTATACAAAGGCTGGTTTAATTCTGCTCTTTCTTTTCCTTCCTATATTTCTTTCTTTTTTTCTCTCCTTTCTTTAACTTCCTCCTCCTTCCTTTTTTTATCCTTCCTCCTTCTTCGCCTAATCCTAATTCGTTGTTCCTTTCTTTCCCTTCTCATCCGCTTCCTTTCCTTCTTCCTTTTCCTTCTACTCTTCTCCACCTTCTCCTTCTCCTCCTCTTCTCTAATACTCTACTTATTCTTTTTTTTCTCTCTCGTACCTACATTTTTTTTTTTTTTTTTTTTTTTTTTTTTTTTCT
>NW_007377604.1:121264-157295 GCF_000475195.1 Diaphorina citri | reverse complement strand
GAGAAAGAGAGAGAGAGAGAGAGAGAGAGAGAGAGAATGGAAAGAGTAAGAGAGAGAGAGAGAGAGAGGAGAGAAAAGGGAAAGAGTAAGAGAAGCTGAATCCTCCTCGTCTAAAACTTTAGCAAAAGAGCTATCCTGAATCGTTCGATCCATTGTGTCTGTTCCAGGGTTCAAGAGACGGACGGCTCCTTTTTCGAGAGCTACTCGGCGCTCTCCTGGAAGTTGGAGAACAGGCGGCTCATGGCTATACATGAGGTGGCTGAAGATGAGACCCCGCCCAGTGAAGTGAGTGTGGGCATCAAACTCCCGCCGCCCTTCCGGATTCAACCCAAAGAGGTAAGAAACCTTGATTAACGCGAAATTTTACTTTCCTTATCAAATCAAATCTCAAATTCTTTGTGGTAAAGCAGAGCTTTTTCCCAACTTTTGAGGATATCACAACATTACTAAACTGCCTCCTTTGCAATCAATTTCCATATTCCAATAATATTTTTACACTGGTAATGCCGCCACTGGTCGCTACTCGATTAAAGTAGATAATGCTGAACATTGGGTACTAAACTTACAAGTTTAAAACATACTCGAATATCTGAATTGCATATTAGATAAGTATCTGAACACATAAATTACATTCAACCTTGACATTATTCCATAACATAAATAAAACGAAAAAACGATATCACATTAAAACATAAATAAAATTTCAAAACGATTTCAATAAACATTATTCGGATTTTAAGAACTTTCCAACATGCATTTTATGTGAATAAATTGAATGTGGGAGTGGGTATCATGTATTAGGAAATTAGATGTTCGTGCTATCACAGTACTGAGGGGCGGTCCAACGGGGGTCCAGGCGGTAACATTTGCCCCGGAGACGGACAGATTTTTCAAAGGGGCCTTAGAAACAACCGTATTATCCCTCCAAAAAATACTCCTCCTCTTTTTCTCCTCCTTGTTCTTCCTTCTATACTTCTTCTCTTTAAGTTTTTTTCTTCTTCTTCTTCTTCTTCTTCTTCTTCTTCTTCTTCTTCTTCTTCTTCTTCTTGTTAAAATGAAATAAATGACTCAACAACTTGAATTAAAATTTGCAAAACATCTTATCTCTTATAATTTTTCTTCAGAACTGAACTCACTTTTACATTTTTTTTTTATTTTTATTTTTTTTTTTTCAAAACATCAAAACAAAAACAAACAAAAAATTATTTTTCAAAATTTCCCTCCTTTTTGTAGATTATCGATTTCAATATCGATAAGGTCATTTAACACTTCTTCTTCTTCTTTTTTCACTCTTTGCTTTCGAGTTCTATACGATAAGACCTCCATTTCCTTGCAGAGTTTACAGTTCCCTCTAGCAAACCTATATAAAAAAAAAATGCAATTTTTTCATCGAAATATGGCCCTTATCAACCTATTAAAAAAATAAGAAAGCTACCGATGTTAAAGTTAGCCCCGGTTGGCGGGGCCCGACCTGTGCACGGCCCTGTGATATTGCTTTTGGCAAAAGATAATACAGGAAGAGCTTGAGCATAATTCAATCTTGTTGCATAGCATTTCGCGCTAGCTCCTTTGTTTTACGAGTTTCAGCAAGTTAGTTTTATGCTCTCCTCTGCAAGTTATATGCTCCCGAAGAAGAAGTTTGTCTTGTCTGTTTATGTTGAAAATTGTTCTGAAGGAGGAGGAGGAGGAAGAGGAGTAGAAGAAGAAGGAGGAGAAGAAGAAGAACAAGGCAAGGAAGAAGAAGAAACAGAAGAACAATATTTAATAAGAAGGAGAAGGAAACTTCTAAAGTAGACGAAACGGATATGCTGCTTGTCAACAGATATAAAACAAAGTCAAAGGGAACAGAATAATTTAATTTTGTAGTGTTTTGTAATATGTATGTACATAGTTAAGCACCTACAACTGCATTGAATTGTTAGCCAGTAGCCAGTTGAATGGGCAAAAGGCAGAGCGGACCAAGTCCAAAAAAAACTGGTGTGAACATCACACGACTTTCCTTATCCTATTGAATGATGCTTATTTGAGTGTTTTACCCTAACTTTTACAATATCTCTAACCGTTTAGTCAGTATAGCTGAAAACCACCAAAAAACGGTCGAAATCTGTCCAAAAGCGGTCAAAATAGCGCCAACCGCAGCACCTATCTCAACCAAACGTTTTGTGTTGCATCCTTGTCACATTTGTGAACTACATACATACCAATTTACAAGTCTCTAGCTCATACCGTTCCCGAGATATTGTTAAAATACACCGAAAACCGCCAAAAAGCGGTAAAATTCCGCCAACCGTTGCACCGATCTTAACCAAAAGTTTCGTGTCGCATTCTTGTCACATTTGAAAGATACATACCAAATTTCAAGTGTCTTACCGTTTCTCTCTCTCTCTCTCTCTCTCTCTCTCTCTCTCTCTCTCTCTCTCTCTCTCTCTCTCTCTCTCTCTCTATCTCCCTCATCTCTCCCGTTTCTTCCTTTATCTTTCTCTCTCCCTTTCTTCCCTTACTTCTCTGTCTCTCCCTCTCTCTCTCTCTCCCTTCTCTCTCTGTCTTACTCAAACGATCTTACTCTTTTTTTTTTTGTTTTTCACACGGACCAATGGCTGAAACTTTGGATTTAGGCTCTAGGGACCTCAAAACGTGTTTTGTCACTAAAAACTGACCATCGAAAATTTGGCCCGATTACATTACTTTCCTTCCTATAGGATAAGGAAAGTAAAAATGGAAGAGACATCGGAAGAGAAAAGAGGAGAAGGAGGAGAAGGGGAAGAAGGAGAAGGAGGAGAAGGGGAAGAAGGAGAAGGAGGAGAAGGGGAAGGAGAAGGAGGAGAAGGGGAAGAAGGAGAAGGAGGAGAAGGGGAAGAAGGAGAAGGAGGAGAAGGGGAAGAAGGAGAAGGAGGAGAAGGGGAAGAAGGAGAAGAAACACTGATGGCGAATCTGTGTTCAAAATAAATAGCCCGGGGCAATTTATCACCCCTTCAGCACAAATGCCAAAACACTGTGGAGCAGAACTCAAAATTTGGGCCCCGCTCAAAAAATCAAGAAAATATTTTCTTAACGCCCCATGAATCCCATGATTCTTGAGACAGAGAGAGAGAGAGAGAGAGAGAGAGAGAGAGAGAGAGAGAGAGAGAGAGAACGAGTAGTGAAATCACCGACCTGTCTTTATGACTTGAATGATGCTTAGTTGAGGTGTTGTTCTATTGGTAACCTGTTTACAGTGTATCTCTGATGGTTTAGTGCAGTATCGGTGAAAACCGTCAAAAACGGCAAATCCGCAAAAAAGGCGGTAAAAATATCGGTTTACAGACAGACGACACACACACGACACACGCGGACCAATGGCTGAAAACTTTGGATTAGGTCTAAGGGACCTCAAAACGTGTTTGGGCACTAAAACTGACCATCGAAAATTTGACCGATTACATTACTTTCCTTCCTATAGATAAGAAAAGGTAAAAAGGAAAAAGTACACAATAAAAAGAAAGGAAGGATAAAACCGGAGACTCAAGAGGAGCGATAGAGACGAGAAGGAAACTGAACTGAACTTGAACGAAAATACTTTATTTTTAACAAAACAAAAATTACAAAGGTTAGTTCACCCCCAAAGCTTACAAAAACTTCTTGGGGGTGTAGGTGATTCTTCTTCTTTTATTCCTTTGTTTTCTTCAATTGTTCCTTCGATTTACTTCAACAAGCTTTTCTTTGATTTTGATTTTTGCAACTCTTCTATTGTTCTCATCAAGAAAATCTCCGCATATTTCTTCAATTAATGTAGGTATTAAATTTGACAGCATTCTTGTTCCATAATTAGTGTATGCTCTGGTTCTAATTAAATGTGGTCTTCGCATGTTGTACTGGTTTTGTTCTATTTGTTTGTATTCTTCTTTATGGAA
The DNA here is from genome assembly GCF_000475195.1 of Diaphorina citri. Classification (NCBI taxonomy): domain Eukaryota; kingdom Metazoa; phylum Arthropoda; class Insecta; order Hemiptera; family Psyllidae; genus Diaphorina; species Diaphorina citri. The sequence continues at coordinate 153,405 of NW_007377604.1, read as the reverse complement.
GTGGTGTTCTAAAAGAATTTGTTTACATAATAGTTCAGGAGTCAATAAGTCTTCAATTAATGTAGGTATTAAATTTGACAGCATTCTTGTTCCATAATTAGTGTATGCTCTGGTTCTAATTAAATGTGGTCTTCGCATGTTGTACTGGTTTTGTTCTATTTGTTTGTATTCTTCTTTATGGAAGTGGTGTTCTAAAAGAATTTGTTTACATAATAGCTCAGGAGTCAATAAGTATTGTGGTTCCATCTTGAAAATTTTTTTAATGATTTTTCTTTGAAGACTATAAAGTGAATTTATTACATATTCAGGTGCATATGCATATAAGGTAACCCCATATCTTAAAATGGATTCTACTAGGGAATAATATAACATCTTTTTGATGTACATAGATACATTGATCACATAGAATTTGTTCAATTTGTATAATACTATTCTGAGTTTTTTACAGATGATGTCTACATGCGATTTGAATTTAAACTCAGTGTCTATGTAAACTCCCAAATATCTGATATCAGTTTTATATTCTATTTCTGGGCAGGAACATCTCGTTTTGTACATTTCTCTTTCAAGGCATTTTCTTGTGTGACATATTATTTTATTATAATAATTTAATGGATGACGTATATTTCCTACTATTATTGTTTCCGTTTTCTGATGATTCATAAAAATTGAGTTGTTATAAAAATATTTTTCCAAAGTTATCAGATCATCTTGAGCATCTTTTATTGCAACATTTAGGTCCTTGTTGATACTAATGAGGGCTGTGTCGTCCGCAAACATCTTAATTTCACCTTTCAATTGTAAATATTTTATGTCATGTGTGTATACATTATACCACAACGGTGAACATATTCCCCCTTGAACAAGCCCTGATTCAATGTCATCTTCATTGCTCAAGATATTTCCAATTTTTGTGACTTGTTTTCTATTTTTAAAATAATCCGATAATAAAGAGTTATGGATGCCAATACTTTTGAACTTTTCTACAAGCTTTGAATGAGAAATGGAATCAAATGCCATTCTTAAATCGGCTGCGATAATGACTGCATACATTCTGTTATCCAGGGCCGGATTAATAAGTTCTGATACTTCTTCTAGTAAGGTGTAAGTACTTCTTTTTTTTGAAATCCATGTTGAAATCGGGGTATAATTTGTTGATCATCAAGGTATTTCGTCATATTCGTATGTAAATATTTTTCCAATATTTTCTCAAAAACTGGTAAGGATCCAATTGGTCTATAATTGCTTAACTGGTCTACCGGGCCTTTTTTATAAACAGGGGTGATTGAAGATATTTTTAGTAAATCTGGTATTTTGTTTTTCTCAATTATTAAGTTAATTAACTTCTTTATTAATGGAATAAATAGGTATTTGTAGTTTTTAATCTCTTTTGGTCTGATACCATCAAGACCAGGACCAGTGTTATTCAAATTACTAATAATTTTTTCTATATCCATATCCGTTGCTTTCTTTAAATAAAAACTTGTTCTCTTATTTTGTTCTTCATATTCATTTAATTGAAGATTTAATGTTGCCCCTTGATTAGCTTCTTTTAAATCACTAATTTGTTTCACAAAATTTTTGTTGAATTTATTTGCCAGTTCTTGCATATCATTGGTTTGAAAGTTGGTTTTCAATTTATATTCATTGTTTTCTCTTTGCCTTCTTTCCAACATAAGATCAATAGTTTTCCAAATTTTTTGTATGTTTCCTTCATTTGATCGAAATAAACGATAGAAGTAAATTCTCTTCTTCTTTTTTATTGAGTTTGTAACTATATTTCTTTGTTTTTTGAACTCTTCATACCTTATTTTATTCATTTTATTATTTTTCCAACATGTATACAATCTTTTCTTCTTTTCAATTTCCATTTTTACTTGATAATCGACCCAAGGAGATAAAATATCTTTTTTTGTTTTCTGGACATTTTTACTGGACTTCGAATACAAAAATTTGAATTTATCGTTAATAGCTTCATACAACAGTGTTGGATCGTCAATGTTATTACACTCTTCCCAATGTAATTTCATAATTTCTTCTTGTAACTTTTTCTCCGTGATAACTTGAACAACTTTCACGTCATTTTCTTTTTGAATATGTACAGGATTTTCTTTTGAAATCATTATTCCAGTCATATAATGGTCAGCAATCCGTTCTTCTATAATGACTGATGTTATTAGATTGAATTTTTTAATTTTCACATTAATGTGATCTATACAAGACGAAGTTAAATTATCTCCTAAGATACATTCCCTGGTAGGTCTTTTTATTGTAGGTATCAAATTATTATTGTACAGAACATTTAAATAGTTCGAATTTACATTGCTTTTCTTGAGTGTACATACATTTATATCCCCCAACATGATAACAGTTTCGTTCTTTTTAACCGTCATTTGGAGCCACCAGTTCAGATCCTGTATAAATTTACTTACGTCATTATTTGGGGGTCGATATATTGATATTAATGTAATTTCTTCCTTGGTTAACGTATTTGTTATTTTCAAGATCACATTCTCCGTCTCATCAAAAGTATAAAACAATCTTTCCGTTTTGAATGAATCTTTTACATAAACAATTATTCCTCCTCCTTTTCTTGAACTCCTACTGAATAAAAATTGATGGAAATTTTTAAACTTGTAAACTTCAGCCTCTTCTTCATTTAGATGTGTCTCAGTAAACACAATAACATCAAGTTTAGGTAAATATTCATCAAATATCATCAATACTTCATCCCATTTTCTTTTTAAACTTTGAACATTTACATGAACACAATTAAATCTTGAATTTTCTAACATGGAAATCCAATCTTCGAAATAATTGACATTGAAACTTGGAACTTTTATCTTTTTTATGTCATTTAAATATTGATTGACATTATTATTCATAACAAATGAATGATATTTACATATTATTATTTACAACGATTGTAGTGGTGGATCTAGATTTTTCCCAGATCGTCCATACATTTCAGTTGCATGGGTCTGGAATTTTCCTGTTTCTTGAGTAAGATCTTTCCATCTCTTACCCAAATATAAGCATAGTTCTTGTCTCTTTTTATTTTCTTTGCCTCTGAAAATAATTTCCCATAGTAAGGAGACAGGCTCTCATTCAGATATACAAATTTTGTATCATCAACATCTCCACTATTCACTACGTCACCAAGTTTCACTTTCCTTTCACTCAACTTTTTCTTCATGATTTTATCTCTTAGAGATTTGGCATGAAATTGCACTGTTACATTCAGTCGATTTTCATACTTCCTCGTTTCCATGTCATAATTAGATTCCGCAATGCTTACTCCATTCACTTTCTCCAAAATTTTCGAAACAGTTTCCTTTTCATTATTAACAGTAGCAGGCAAACCTACGATTTCAATTTTATTACCATGATTCAAATGTTGCGAATTCTCCTGTACTTGTGCTTCCAAGGATTTAACTTTACTTTTCAATTCCATGTTTTCCTGACGAATAATTTCTTGCTCTCCTTCCATCAAAATGCACTTCTTTTGTAATTCTTTCATCATCTTAAAAAAGTCATCCATTTTCTCTGACGAAAATTCCATGTAGCGCTCAATATCATTGAACTTTTTGTCCATCTTCTTCCAAAGTTTTTCCTCAAATCGACTAAGGATATTCTCCATGGGATCCATTGACTTACTGCGGTTCAACCCGCCACCGCCTCCGCCACCAAGATTATCCAACAATTCAGAACTACTTATGGAAGTTACTGAATCCTTCCTCTTTCTTGTTACTTTTCCACTATCACCTTGACTAATGTTATTCTTCCTACACTCTTGACATTTCCATTTTAGCTTGTTTGCTTTCGACATCGTAGTATAGGATCTCTCACTTAAAGTTGTACACTTGAAATGATAATCTTCATTACATGCATTACAATGAACGTAATTCCCATTTGATGGTAATTTACTATTACAACCAAAACACTGCATTGTTAATACCTATATAGGCAATTATTTAGTTTGATTCAAGAAATTAGATAATAAAAAAAAAAACACTTTTAGTTAGCAATCTATCGGAAGTTTATTGTACTATTTGCAATTGTTTTAATCTATTTGTAAACCCGGAAATATTTTGAACAACTATATACCACTTTTTAGTTGAATTAAACAGGAGCAAATTTTATACGTGTTTACTTGTCAGGAGGAAGAATTAGAAGAAGAAGAATAAGAAGAAGGAGGGGGAGAAGGAGACAAAGAGCAAAACAAAATTAGAAGGAAAAAACCGCGGACGTAAAGAAGAAGATGGAAGGTAAAGAAAGGAAATAAAGAAGATGACGAAGAAGAAGAAGGAGGAGGAGAAGAAGGAGGAGAAGAAGAAGAAGGAGGGGGAGAAGAAGAAGAAGGAGGGGGAGAAGGAGACAAAGAGTAAAACAAAATTAGAAGGCAAAAACCGGACGTAAAGAAGAAGATGGAAGGTAAAGAAAGGAAATAAAGAAGAAGATGACGATGAAATGAAGAAGAAGAGGAGGAGGGGGAGAAGGAGAAGAAAAAGAAGAAGAAGAGGAAGAAGAAGAAGAGGAAGGAGAAGAAGGAAAAAAGTGGGTAGAAGAGAGGGAAAAAAGTGGGTAGAAGAGAGGGAAAAAAGTGGGTAGAAGAGAGGGAAAAAAGTGGGTAGAAGAGAGGGAAAAAAGTGGGTAGAAGAGAGGGAAAAAAGTGGGTAGAAGAGAGGGAAAAAAGTGGGTAGAAGAGAGGGAAAAAAGTGGGTAGAAGAGAGGGAAAAAAGTGGGTAGAAGAGAGGGAAAAAAGTGGGTAGAAGAGAGGGAAAAAAGTGGGTAGAAGAGAGGGAAAAAAGTGGGTAGAAGAGAGGGAAAAAAGTGGGTAGAAGAGAGGGAAAAAAGTGGGTAGAAGAGAGGGAAAAAAGTGGGTAGAAGAGAGGGAAAAAAGTGGGTAGAAGAGAGGGAAAAAAGTGGGTAGAAGAGAGGGAAAAAAGTGGGTAGAAGAGAGGGAAAAAAGTGGGTAGAAGAGAGGGAAAAAAGTGGGTAGAAGAGAGGGAAAAAAGTGGGTAGAAGAGAGGGAAAAAAGTGGGTAGAAGAGAGGGAAAAAAGTGGGTAGAAGAGAGGGAAAAAAGTGGGTAGAAGAGAGGGAAAAAAGTGGGTAGAAGAGAGGGAAAAAAGTGGGTAGAAGAGAGGGGAAAAAAGTGGGTAGAAGAGAGGGAAAAAAGTGGGTAGAAGAGAGGGGAAAAAGTGGGCAGAAGAGAGGGAAAAAGTGGGTAGAAGAGAGGGAAAAAGTGAGTAGAAGAGAGGGGAAAAAGTGGGTAGAAGAGAGGGAAAAAGTGGGTAGAAGAGAAGGAAAAAAGTGGGTAGAAAAGAGGGAAAAAAGTGGGTAGAAGAGAGGGTAAAAGTGGGTAGAAGAGAGGGTAAAAAGTGGGTAGAAGAGAGGGAAAAAGTGGGTTGGAGGGAGAGAAAACCGCCATATTAAGTATGATGTGAGGCGAACAGTTTTTATCTTTTATTCACCGAAAAAAAAAGAAAATTTCAACGTTTCCCTTGACAGTTTTTGTACACTTAGCCCTTTTCTATGCCCGCGGGATGGGTTCAGGATGTCTGTAAAAGAGGACCTCAAAGATATTACTCAGTAACATAGGATTCATCTTGAGATTGGAAATTCCTGAAGGAATAGAATAGGTTATCGTAGCTAATGAGGAAATGTTTTCTTCTTCTTCTTCTTTTTTATTTCTTTTATGGGACAAGTTTTGGTTAATACGGATCACCTGACGAAAATCCAAAAAATTGTTCGTCAATCTTCGCCGTTGGCCTCTTTTGTTCAAATGGGTAGGTACCCATTGTCCCTATACTTCAAATAATTATGTCATTATTCCACCTTTCGAACAGTCTCATGAATTTTGGGGAAAGACACGATTCGGCTCAAGTTTAGGACTTTAGGTGGAAGATTTTGAGTACCTATTTTAGAGAGAGGGAGTTTTTTTCTCCAATATTTTGCATCATCTCAAGATAGTCTATTAACTGTGAACTATGTCAAAGGGTTAAGAGAAAGACAATCTTGGCTGTCCTACCTCTCTGCCTCCGGTTGTAAATTGTTTTCTTGGAAATATATTTCTAACATACAATACAAAGTACACATACAGGGTGTTTAAAATATTATGGGAACACCCATGAAAATCTAAACTGAAGGGAGAAAAGGTTTTTTTTTTTTTAAGAGGTTTGACAGAGGGAACTGTAACTGCTGTGGTCTTATCGTCCCGAAATCGAAGAGAGAAGGAAGACAGGAGAGGAGAAAGCCAGCCGTTCCGAGAACGAACATTATCCCATCAGGATAAAATACGCCCCGGGCGGGAATCGAACCCGCGGCCTAGCGCTTACAAGGCAGACGCACTACCAACTAAGCTAACTAGGCTGGCTTTTTTTAATAGCTCTCTGGGTCACTCTCAGGCTCTCTTCCTCTCTTATCGTCCTGAAAGTGAAGAGAGAAAGAAGACAGGATAGGAGAAAGCCAGCCGTTCTGAGAACGAACCTTATCTGTTTAGGAAAAAGTAAACCCCGAGCGCTAGGCGGGAAGAGCGCAACCGTACTTATTGTTCTGCGCTGCTGCGCTACTCTCCAGGCTCTTGGAGGGCAGAATTTGGTTATTTTAATCAGATTAGTTGGGCTTTTTTTTTTTTTTTTTTTTTTTGCTATTAGGAGCGGGGGCGTTAGATTTTTTTTTACTGATTGAAAAGGGACGCCTTTAAAATAGACTGAGAACCCCATGTTTAAACGAAGCACTCTAAAACATCCATTTTCGTGCAAGCTGGAAAAGTGCAACTCTATTCTAACGACACTCCATCACTCCAATAATTCTCGATTAATATTTTATATTTGAAATTGCTATCTATACAGGGTGTTTGAAAATTTTTGCGACGAAAAATTGTGAAGTTTTGGCTCTGATGTAAGACTAAGAATATTCCAAAGTCAGCGGCGGGGCTTGGCGAAAACACTTTAAATTTGATTACACCCTATCCCAAAGGTTTTTTTTTAAAAAAAAAAAAAAAAAAAAAAAGATGAGTGTTCCACCGCCGTTTTTATTTTGTAGCAATGGAACAACTGCTACATTAGATGCTTGTGGCCTGTGTCGTAGCATGCCCATCCCGTAGTATGCCTCTCATCAGATGGGCGAGAAGAGACACAATACTTCCCATTTAGGTGCTGGCTCAACACGAGAACACCAGAAAGTAACCCGTTGAAATATTTGCAATCGAAAAACGAGTACAAACTTTTGTCGATGGTGGGATTCGAACCCGGGACCTTCTGCATGGCAAGCAAGCGCGCTACCACTGGACCAACCGTGCCCCCTAACCAATAGTATTGGTTGATGCTCAAAAGGGGCTTTTCGGGCCCAGGTAAAGAAGACTTTTGACTGCGCAAATGAGCAACTGTAGTACTTACGAGCTTCGAAGAAAAACAGCTTTCTAGTGACCCAAAAAACACAACTCCGACCCAAACTTGTGACTTTGCTGAAAAATGAAAAGCTCATCCCTAAAAGGAATTTAACTAAAAAGAAAATGAGATAGTGGAATGATAGACACTATGTTTTCACTTCACAAAAACCTTGAACGTGGACACTGAAGGGCTTGAGAAAAAAAAACGCTTGCTGATGCCTACCAAACCACAAAGTAGATGGAAACCTTGTTCATTTTGTACAACACACAAGACACGTTATTGTTTACAAGGAGTTATTATGTAATTGTTAAGGTTGTTTTTCTGAAGAAAGCACAACGGAGGAATACAGTAGATAATTATAACACAATTTGCCCGTCTGAGATATGTAGGACTGAGGACTGACTAGAAAAAAAGGTAAGAATAAATTTACCATATTTAAACAGAACGCAGTAATTAAATAAATATTTTGTAGGTACATAATTCAAGGAAAATAATAGAAAGTAAAAAAAAGACAATATGTGGCTTTGTCCTATAACAACCAGAAAATGAGAAAGGTATCCTCCGTTGGCTTTTGTTCAAAAAAACTCAGGAAACAGAAGAGAATGGTAAGGTACGCTGGCAAAAACCTAATGGTTACTGTAAAAAATTTGTACATTAATATTTGAGAGGATAGGACAAAAAAGATGCTCAAAAAGAAATTGGAATTCAACTTTTCCCCCGAAAAAAGAGAAAAAACAATGAAGCAAAACAGTTTTTTTATGATAATTATGTTCAAACAAACTGTCTACAGCGAGTTTTTTCTACTTGGAAAAAGCAGAAAAAGTCAAAAGTTAGTATCTGAGAGTGTACAAAAATGTCCAGAATAGCCCACATTTTTCTATACGGGTTCTTGGAAGTTGAATTAACAATTAATTCCATTTCTACAGGGGTTCTTGGAATGTTGAAAATTGGAAACTAATAATTCAAGATTTTTTTCCCCCAAACTAAGGCCATTTTTTGGTTTACAAATAATTGAACTCTCTCAGTGGTTGATAAAATTATGAACATTAAGTGCATTCCAATAATTGAAAACATTATTTCGGAGGATTTGGGAATACACATTTGAAAAAAAAAAAAAAAAATCTAAGTCCCGAGCCGCATAAGGCGGCCGATTTTTAATCGAAAATTTCCTATCTTAAAATAGTCCTCATGTCATAAGGGATCATTTAAAAGTGTCCAAAAATTCAACTTTTTTTTATTTTTTTATTTTTCTTAAATCTTTAGTCGGAAATTTCATATTATCTTAAAATATTTGAAAAATGCTGGAAAATGCCCCTCTTATTTCCTTCTCTCCTGTCCCTCCTCGTCCTCTTCTTTTTCTTCTCCATCCTCGTTTCTTTTTTTTCCTACATTTTGTTCATCTTCTCCGTCTCAATCCTCCCTTCTTCTTGTTCCAATGACAGTTCTCCTCGTCCCTTTTCCTTTCCTTCTTCTCCTTTCTATATTCTTCCTCTTACCTTGTTCTTCTCCCTCCTCCTTGTTCTTCTCCCTCCTCCTTTTCGTTCCAAATGACAAAATATCCCTATGGAAAATGTGGAGTGGAAAAATACCCCATTGAAAGTGGAGACAGGAAAAAATTGATGCTTTCCCGAAGCCCTGTCACTCCTGATGGACTTCACAAATATGTACCTAGATATTTACACATGTAGATATTTCATGGAACTTCACAAAGTTAGTGAGTGAGTCCTCCATAAAAATAACGAAAAAAAAACAACTTTGAACTGAAATCGTCGAGATTGAAAAGAAAGCTGATAATACCAGTTGGTATTATCAGCTAAAAAAAAAAAAAAAAAAAAACAACAACTTTGAATTGAACTGAAAATCGTCGACATTGAAAAGAAAGCTCATAATCAATACCAGTTGGTTGAAAAACAACAAACCCCCCCCAACCACCATAAAAAAAAAAAAAAAAAAAAAAAAAAAAAAAAAAAAAAAAAAAAGCCTAGAAAGAGCAAAAAAAAATCAAAACTGAATACCTAATAGGGAACGAAAGAGAACTTGGAATAGACATAATAAATTGCTAATCAAAATTTAATTTTTTTTAGAACTTTCTTCGTTCTTCAATCAAATTGACCTTATAAATTATCCATCAGGTGTATGAATCCGAAATGAAAATCTGGGACCCAGGAACGAAAGGGCTGTTTCCTAGGGATAAAAACCATTGAGGGTGAAAAAGAGAGAGAAAGAGAGAGAAAGAGGGGAAAAAATATTGGAAAGAAAAATAGTGAAACATCGAAATAAAAAAAGATGGGACGATAGAGGAAGAGACTTCCCTCTCTAAGAGAGAGAGAGAGAGAGAGAGAGAGAGAGAGAGAGTATCAGAGTAAGATATAAAGAGGTGGATTGAGTAAGGACAGAGGGAAGGATAGGAAAAAAGGAAGAGAGGGAATGAGACTAAGGGAGGGATCTGAGAGAAGGGAAATAGAGAGAGAAAGATAGGGAGAATAGAATAGAATATACCTTGTTTATCCTGCTGGGATAGGACTGAAAAGTCCCTTTACCCCCGCAGTCTAACCAAGGTCTCATATATTTGATACATTATGGGGGGTAGGGAGAGATAGGGAAAGGAAAATTATCTTGAAAACTTTGGGAAAGGGGAGAAGGAGAGAGAGAGAGAGATAAATGGTCAAGAGCACTGACTCTCAATCCGGCGGTGCTGGGTTCGAATTCCGGCTAGGGCGGAAACCAAACTTAGTCATCTCTCTCTCTCTCTCTCTTCATTCCACTTCCTATCTCTCCCTCTCACTTCCACTTACTTTCTGTCCCTTCATCCCTCTTTCTCTCCTTTATAAACTCTCTCTCTCTCCTTTATAAACTCTCTCTCTCCTTTATAAACTCTCTCTCTCTCCTTTATAAACTCTCTCTCTCTCCTTTATAAACTCTCTCTCTCTCTCTCTCTCTCTCTCTTTCTCTCTCTCTCTCTCTCTCTCTTTCTCTCTCCTTTATAAACTCTCCATTTCATAAATTAGGTCTCGAAGTGTATTGTCATGTTTCTGAAACCTCCTGTTTGCTTTTCTGATGAAAAAAAAAAAAAAATGAATCCAAGCTCCTCATCTATCTAATTCTATATCTATGTGTATATCTTTGTAGTACATATTTTCTATCTCTATATCTTTAATAATAATAATAATATTGAAGTTTATTTTATGTCACATTAACAATAAAATGTTCTTTTGGAATAAATCCCTTTAAGTACTAGAGTACTTTTAGGGAATTCTTCTTAATTATTTTTCTTCTTAAATTTGTATCATATTGCTACATATCAATTTGTAGCTAACATATCATATTATTTAGCCCAATAGAAATAAAGCATTCTTTTTCTTCGTCTTTTCCCGTGTACAGACCGTCAGCCTCTCAATCAGCCCTAGGGTGATTGCTTTGGGCTGACATTTGGTTTTGGCTACAAATTTTTCGAGCGGTTGCCCTTCGCACTCAACCTTTGCTATTTCTTTAGCAAGGGGAATTCAGGCTGTTATCCTCCCTGGTTAAAATCCCCCAGCCAGATTAAAGTCTTAACTGGTCTACTCCCTGTTTAACGTCCCCCAGCTAGACAATAGAAATAAAGCAATAACTTGTTACTCGTATATTTTATAGTTAGGTATAGTGCAGTAAATAAAGTCCCTTTCACTGAATCAGATGGAACCAATGTATATCATTTAGCCCGGTAAAAATACCTATAACAAAAACTTGTATATTTTTAGTACAGTAAAGAAAGTCCTTTTTTCGCTGTTTCAGATGGAAGCCCTCTACATCGAAGTTCTCTACACAATCACAAACAAAGTAGGCGCCTCTAGCGGTCAATTTTCGCACTATCAAGACGAACTCTACTCGTACGCACAGAAAGCGTTTGATGTTCCCAATGATCAACACAGGAAGTATCTGTCCATTGCTGATGAGGAGAAGGTAAGGGCTATTTAATTACTTTTATTTGGGGGCACGGATGGTCCAGTGGTAACGCGCTTGCTTGCCATGCAGAAGGTCCCGGGTTCGAATCCCACATCGACAAAAAATTGTACTCGTTTTTCGATTGCAAATATTTCAACGGGTTAAGATAGTTATCCCCCTCATCCTTTATCAGCTGTTTGAGCACACGAAGTGCATGAAATGGACTACTCGTGACACCGAAACATACGCGAGTGATTTCATATTGCTTGATAGGCTGACTGGGATCCGACCGCCAGAGGATTTGCTGGAATTTGCTGTCTCCAAATTTCAGCTTTCTAGGTGTTGTGGTTCTTGAGATAGAGCGATCAGTGTGTGAAATGTGAATGAGTGAATGGATCTCGTTCTTATAGGTAATATAAGATTTCACTTCACCCGACCCAAAAATGCTTGACTGCAGGTTGGATGTCAACCCTTGAGATTTGACCATAATCAGGTACTTAGTTTTGATCGCAGGTTGGAATCCCCGAGTATTTTTAGGCCTAGATCAGCAATATGTTGTGAGAAAAACAACCAATACCTATGTAGGTATCTATCTATCTATCTATCTCCTGTGGTCTGTAATCTAATTATTCACCTATGGTTGGATAACATTCACAATCCAATCAATCAAATCCAATCATATCAGATAAACAGGGTGTCCACGTTTTGATTGACCAAACTTAGAATGGGTTCATGGGGGTAAAATTGAAAACCCATTCCCAACATCCCAACCATCTAAGGTCTATTGTTCAGTTTCCACTGAACCAGTGGACAGGTTTTTTTTTATATGTGGAGATACACCTTACTTATGTGGTCAGGACACCCTGAAGATAATACATGGACAACTCAATACTCTCAATAGTACCTAGATATACATTGCCTCAGTTCATATTTGCCTCCCGACAAATCTGTCAATGTCATGTGACCAACACATAGTCCTACTAATCTGGCCAGCAGCAATAGCATGTTGAATGCACCAGTTCTCACTGGGGACTGTGGTACTTCTCCAGTAAGAGGAGTAGATGAGTACTCAATAGAAGTAGGTACCTAAGTAGGTTTTTATATCTTCAATGGGTATCCCCCTCTTGGGTAAATCCATGAATTGAGAAAAGTCTTAAACTGGTTTTTTTTTGCTAGGGCTAATTACTAAATACTCCACCTAGTTACCTACATCAATAATTACAGGACTAAATTAAGAGTCAGCAAGTACTTACTTACAGAGATAGGTACTGAGAGAAACATCCTAGCTTGAGAGACTGGGTAAATAGTTTGAGTTATATTTAGGTGAAATTTATAGAGAAGAACTTGGATTAATAATAAAAAGTGAACAATATGACTAAGTAATTAGGTGGGTACTTAGTAAGAATTCAACATAATATTCAATTCAAAACAACTTGTTTTAATTATTTACTCAAGTTTTTACTAAGTAGTTCATAGAAAAAACTGCTTTCACTCTAAAAATATCCTAGCATAGGGGCCTGTGGGTAAACAACTTAACACCATAGAATATGCTTTGGCGGCCAATGTATTGGAGTCGACAAATTGACCTGTGTTCAGTTTCCTGAAAGGGTACACCTTTGGCCTTTATTTTTCCTTTTTGGAAATAGAAACAATTCCAATGGCATGCCATCTTGGATGTACGAGTACATGGTTTGTACAAGCTACTTGGATGGGTCCTGGCTCCACTCAGGCTGGGTTAGGTGAAATTGAGGAGTTGGGTAGCTTGCCACTAAATGGAGGATAAAACCCTCATCATGAGAAGACCCTAATTGTTCAAAGTGATGTTAAAACCCTAGTCAAATGATTTCCTAAAATAAGGGATATTTTAAAAGGAAAATTTGACTCTTGATGTCAAATGGAAGTTAAAACAGTAGGTAACTATTCAGAAGCCTCAACAATGAAAAGGAAAACTTCTTTTTGTTTAACCTAACCTTATAATAACACTGGTCACTGCTCACTTGTGACTCCCTGACTGCTCCTTTTTGTAGCAATTTTTCATCATCTTCTTCCAAGGTTGATGGAGAGATTGCCAATGCAATATGTAAATATTATTCTGTCCCCAAACCCAATATTAGCCAAGAGACAGTCACAACCAACTTACCATTTAATTGCAAATCCAAGTGACAAAATGATGGGTGTAGATATCCAAATTGATTCAAACACTAATGATCCTTGATCCTTATGATTCCTTGTTAATTCTTGATTGCACTACACACCAATTTTTATCTGAAAGCTGCCTAAAGGCATTTGAAGATAGGAGCTGTGATAATGATAACACAAACACCTCTAAAAAACACTATCACACTTTGATTTTGATTAAAAATTTAACAAGACACTTCCTAATTACAACGGGAGAATCAGGCGAAGTATGCACAATAAACACTGAATTTTACGGATAATCACAGATTGATAAACAAATCGCAGACACTGCAAACTTTTAGAAAGGACTTTTTAGACAGACAGACCGATTCAAGAATAGAAACTGGAGATACGTATCTGAAATTTATTATTATTATTATAATTATCCGTCGCCCAGGGCGGGAAGAACCCGCGGCCTAGCGCTTACAAGGCAGACGCGCTACCATCCAAGCTTACTAGGCTGACTTTGTTCTCTTTGAAAAGGTAAAAGACTGGGGGTTTCAGTTCCCCTGGACAAAGAAACTGTGTACAAAATTATAATACTCTAGGCCAGTGCTTCTCAAACTTGTCGCCACCGCGACACTATTTACAAGATTCCAATCTTTCCGTGGCACAGCTAAGCCGACCTCGCGGCACACAGTTTGAGAAGCACTGTTCTCGGTCAACTCTCCAAAAAAACGTCTCTATTTCAGATAGTGATTGACGATTCGTACAAAGCCGAAGGTGTTCGTCTGGAGTCGGGAGAGATCGTAAGAGTTCGGCGTGAAGTAATTCTAGCAGCCGGAGCTATCGAGTCACCCAAACTATTGCAGCTATCCGGAATAGGCCCCTCCGCCTTGCTTAAAAAACATCAGGTAGAACTTTGAATGACTTCACAAGGTGTTCGTCTGGAGTCGGGAGAGATCGTAAGAGTTCGGCGTGAAGTAATTCTAGCAGCCGGAGCTATCGAGTCACCCAAACTATTACAGCTATCCGGAATAGGCCCCGCCGCCTTGCTTAAAAAACATCAGGTAGAACTTTGAATGACTTCAGTGTGTAGATGTAGAGGGATCATTTAGTGTACTTCCACAACTGAGAACCGACCATTGACCATAGCCTAGTACAGGGTTGTCCAACCTTTGCACACCCGAGGGCCACAAGAGACCAAGGAAGAGAGTTGGCGGGCCGCAAAGTTGAAAATTCAACTCACAGGTGGGGCCTTCTACACGGTCCTTCGCGGGCTTTTACGGGCCACAGAAATGAGCTCGCGGGCCGCGGGTTGGACAACCCTGGCCTAGTAGGAACTAACTAGGCTGGCCATTTGGACTTTGGATTGGTCGTGTAAAGGCACCTAATCAACTTTACAAACCTATTACAACTTTACAAACCTCTTAAAAGAAAAGTCCATTAAATTTTGGAGAAATTTTCGTGTGCAGAGACCTATTACGCCAGCCTAGTTAGCTTGGTTGGTAGTGCGTCTGCCTTGTAAGCGCTAGGCCGCGGGTTCGATTCCCGCCCGAGACGGATTTTATCCTAATGGGATAATGTTCGTTCTCGAAGCAGCTGGCTTTCTCCTATCCTGTCTTCCTTCTCTCTGCGATTTCGGGACGATAAGACCATAGCAGTTACAGTTCCCTCTGTCAAACACTCAAACCTCTTAAAAGAGAGAGAGAGAGAGAGAGAGAGAGAGAGAGAGAGACCTATTACAACTTTACATCGATTGCGAATTTGCGACCCGTGAGTGACCGGCCTCTCTGGTGAACTTGTCTCCGCGTTTCCATGGTAACCATGGAGAGCCAATTTAAAGTCATCCATCACTGTCACCGG
This sequence comes from Diaphorina citri, assembly GCF_000475195.1. NCBI lineage: Eukaryota > Metazoa > Arthropoda > Insecta > Hemiptera > Psyllidae > Diaphorina > Diaphorina citri. The sequence continues at coordinate 138,102 of NW_007377604.1, read as the reverse complement.
AGTAGCCCAGCTGTCAGCCCCTGGAGACTGCAACTGCTAACTGGTACTGCCATTGGTTGACAACATTGACCATTCGATGACCGAACGAAGCGAATTTGGACTATGGAACCATCGTAGAAAAAATCCTCAGCTCAATTTCTTGATTTTTCTGCGAGAGTCGGTACTATAAAGCCTATTTTCCTTTCGTAATGTTAATGCGCATTGACATTAGGATTTTCCAGGGGTGGGGATAATAAAAGGGAAGAAGTTTGGTAGTGGGGGTAAAAATTGACGATTAAAAAAATCAGCTGATGAAATTTAAAATTTTACCGCCAAAAACCGCCTACGTTCCTAATGTAAAACAAGATGGCGGATCGTAATGTAATGCGAGAAAAAAGCTACATTACAAAATTCGTGAAAGGAGAGGAGGGGAAGTTAATGTACATCAGGCATGTCAACCTGGCGGCCCGCGGGCCGCATGCGGCCCGCCTGGTCAAATTGTACGGCCCGCTGCGAGCCACAAGGGTATAATATTAAATTAATAATATTTCACAAGGAGACTTTTTATTATTTTTTTTTATTACTTTAATCTTTGAAACAAAATGAAGTTAAAAAGTACTCGTAGTGGTCAAGGCGCTCGACTGGTAAACAGGAGGGCGTGGGTTCAATCCCAGCCGAGGTATGGAATTTTATCCTCAATATAATTTAAATTCTCAAATAGTAGTAGCCTACTGCTGGAGTAAAGGGACTTTTCAGTCCTATGCGAGCAGTATAAATAAGCACTATTATTATTAATATCTATATTTCTTTCGATTCGATTGCGACCTCGGAATCGAAACGGCTGTTTTTCTCATACCCTGTCCATCGTCCCGAAAGCGAAGAGAAGACATATAAAACCTCATCAGCTATACAGTGCCCTACTTCAAACCTCTTAAAAAAGTCGATTTGAACTTTTTTTTTAAAGAGGTTTGACAGAGGGAACTGTAACTTCTATGGTCTTATCGTCCCGAAATCGAAGAGAGAAGGGTTTGACAGAGGGAACTGTAACTGCTATGGTCTTATCGTCCCGAAATCGCAGAGAGAAGGAAGACAGGATAGGAGAAAGCCAGCCGTTCCGAGAACGAACTTTATCCCATAAGGATAAAATCCGCCCCGGGCGGGAATCGAACCCGCGGCCTAGCGTTTACAAGGCAGACGCATTACCAACTAAGCTAACTAGGCTGGCCATTTGGACTTTGGATTGGTCGTGTAAAGGCACCTAATCAACTTTACAAACCTATTACAACTTTACAAACCTCTTAAAAGAAAAGTCCATTAAATTTTGGAGAAATTTTCGTGTGCAGAGACCTATTACGCCAGCCTAGTTAGCTTGGTTGGTAGTGCGTCTGCCTTGTAAGCGCTAGGCCGCGGGTTCGATTCCCGCCCGAGACGGATTTTATCCTAATGGGATAATGTTCGTTCTCGAAGCAGCTGGCTTTCTCCTATCCTGTCTTCCTTCTCTCTGCGATTTCGGGACGATAAGACCATAGCAGTTACAGTTCCCTCTGTCAAACACTCAAACCTCTTAAAAGAGAGAGAGAGAGAGAGAGAGAGAGAGAGAGAGAGACCTATTACAACTTTACATCGATTGCGAATTTGCGACCCGTGAGTGACCGGCCTCTCTGGTGAACTTGTCTCCGCGTTTCCATGGTAACCATGGAGAGCCAATTTAAAGTCATCCATCACTGTCACCGGAGTAGCCCAGCTGTCAGCCCCTGGAGACTGCAACTGCTAACTGGTACTGCCATTGGTTGACAACATTGACCATTCGATGACCGAACGAAGCGAATTTGGACTATGGAACCATCGTAGAAAAAATCCTCAGCTCAATTTCTTGATTTTTCTGCGAGAGTCGGTACTATAAAGCCTATTTTCCTTTCGTAATGTTAATGCGCATTGACATTAGGATTTTCCAGGGGTGGGGATAATAAAAGGGAAGAAGTTTGGTAGTGGGGGTAAAAATTGACGATTAAAAAAATCAGCTGATGAAATTTAAAATTTTACCGCCAAAAACCGCCTACGTTCCTAATGTAAAACAAGATGGCGGATCGTAATGTAATGCGAGAAAAAAGCTACATTACAAAATTCGTGAAAGGAGAGGAGGGGAAGTTAATGTACATCAGGCATGTCAAACTGGCGGCCCGCGGGCCGCATGCGGCCCGCCTGGTCAAATTGTACGGCCCGCTGCGAGCCACAAGGGTATAATATTAAATTAATAATATTTCACAAGGAGACTTTTTATTATTTTTTTTTATTACTTTAATCTTTGAAACAAAATGAAGTTAAAAAGTACTCGTACTTCTTGGTAAACGTATCTAATAAAAATAATATCTACTCTTACCTACTTACTAAAATTTGGATTAAAATCACTAGCACGCTGGATCTAGTTCAGACGTACAAGATTTGGAGACTCCACACACAGTATTTCTTTTAAAAAACAAATGAATCCCATAATTTTTTTTACAACAATTTTTTTACTGGGGGGGGGGGGGGGTGAATACCTGCGGCCCGCCAATGTTCAACAAATATCAAAAATGGCCCTCTATACATTTTGAGTTTGACATGCCTGATGTACATTAACATTTGAGAAAGAAAAATTCGAATTAAGTTAATGTGCATTAACATATTTAACATTAACATTATGAAAGGAAAATACCTACACTAATAGTCAGTGCTCCGTTGAGGATCTTTCTATTCATTAGCATGGTTTGTTTATTTTCTCTTGGGTCGGAACTAGACTATGACCGAGGGTCGGGACCCCGTTGTGGACAACTACTAAGTATCTAATGGCCTAAAACTAAAACACAGAGTTGAAATTCGGCTCAATTCGCCAGCCTAGTTAGCTTAGTTGGTAGCGCGTCTGCATTGTAAGCGCTAGGCCGCGGGTTCGATTCCCGCCCGGGGCGGATTTTATCCTGAACGGAAAATGTTCGTTCCCGGCACGACTGGCTTTCTATTATCCTATGTGGACTGGCTTTCTATTATCCTATGTGGGCATGGTTATCCCCTCCACGCCAACTAGGCAAGGGACAAGATTTTTGGAATATCCAGGAATACCTTCTCTAATATGACTAGCCAATAGTTATCTATTAAAAGATAATAATATTACATTCTGGCCAGTAGAATCAGCAATAGGTCATCGGTTATTCTGCTGGCTGCAGGTTTTTTTCTTCCAAAGCTGCGAGCTTTTCAGTGCCGCAGATCAGGTAAAAAATGCCATTGCCAGCCTAGTTAGCTTGGAAGGTAGTCTGCCTTGTAAACACTAGGTCGCGGGTTCGGTTCCCGCCCGGGGCGTATATTATTCTGAACAGATAAGGTTTGTTCTCGGAACGGCTGGCTTTCTCCTATCCTGTCTTTCTTCTCCCTTCGTTTTAGCAGATACAGCTAGTTTTCTCTATCAAACTTCTTTGAAAAAAGCCGTACATGAAAATAAGTCCCGAAGGGCTCGTCCGATTTCGATTAAATTCAGGCGAAAAATGACCCCACGCTTTCAACAAACCTTTGATTAGAGGAGCGGATGTACACGTAATTCGCAGATATCTAGGTAGGAGCAGGGATGCAGGGACTCAAAACTGACATTTGAGATATTTTTTTTTTTTTTCAAGAGGTTTGACAGAGGGAACTGTAACTGCTAAGGTCTTATCGTCCCGAAATCGAAGAGAGAAGGGAGACAGGATAGCAGAAAGCCAGCCGTTCCGAGAACGAACATAATCCGTTCAGGATAAAATCCGCCCCGGGCGGAAATTGAAACCGCGGCCTAGCGTTTTCAAGGCAAACGCACTAACAACCAAGCTAACTAGGCTGGCAAAAGTACCTTTACAATACAAATTTAATAGAACCTAACTAATAGTACAGACCCTTCTAGGAAAATTGTAGGACCTTCTGGGAGGTAGGTACAGATACATACATATACAATACAGAGAAAAGTACTTACCTACATAATGTGAAAGAGATGTGGGGCCTTCCACCTACATCACCTATCCTGTCCTCTTCCTCCTCCTCCTCCTCCTCCTCTTGCTCTTCCTCCTCCTTCTCCTCTTCCTTCTCCTCCTCCTCTTCCTCCTCCTCCTCCTCTTGCTCTTCCTCCTCCTCCTCCTTCTCCTCCTGTTCCTCCTCCCCTTCCTCTTCCTCCTCTTCCTCCTCCTCCTCTTGCTCTTCCTCCTCCTCTTCTTCCTCCTCCTCCTCTTCCTCCTCCTCTTGCTCTTCCTCCTCTTCCTCCTCCTCCTCTTGCTCTTCCTCCTCCTCCTCTTGCTCTCCAGCGATTTGGGGGGGGGTTCCTACAATGCTCCCCTATGTATGTGGCCCGCGAAGTACCTGCCAATGTAGCATGTGGCCCGCATGCACATGGAAGTTGGAAACCCCTGGTCTAGGTAAAAAAAAAAAGAAAAGTGAAAAAGCTCTCAAGCATAAACTGCATGAAGCATGGAAGACAATGTAATTACCCTGAGAAAACGAAAATGCTGAAAACATAAAAATAGGGGAGACAACCTCAGCTATGGTAAAAAAAAGGGGAACAACCTAAGGTGATATTTTCTTGAAACCCCTACGTTAAGGTGATATTTTCTTGGAACCCCTACATTAAGGTGATATTTTCTTGAAAACCCTATGTTAAGGTGATATTTTCTTCCCTATATTAAGGTGATATTTTCTTGAAAACCCCTATATTAAGGTGATATTTTCTTGAAACCCCTACATTAAGGTGATATTTTCTTGAAACCCCTATATGAAGGTGATATTTTCTTGAAACCCCTATATGAAGGTGATATTTTCTTGAAACCCCTAGGGCTAGAAAGATGATTTTCACCATGCCTAGAAGAAAGATGATCTTTAGGATGACTGGGAAGATGATTTTCATCCTGCCTAGAGGGAAGATGATCTTTAGAATGGCTGGGAAGCTGATCTTTAGAATGGTTGGGAAGGTAAACTTCTCTAATCTGGTTTAGAGGCGGATTATCTTCTCTAATCTGGTTTAGAGGCGGATGATCTTCCCTTATCTGATTTGGAGGAAGATAATCTTCTTGGGGAGGACTAGGAGGGACGGGGGAGAGGAGACGAACCACCTCCTTTGCTTCCTCGTCGGATAGAAGGGCAGATTCGTGAGGAAGCCTGAGATTAGGGAGAAATGGGGGAAGATAGAAAAAAGAGAAGGGGAAAGAGACGAGGAAGGAGAAAGAGATACAGAAAGGGGAAGATAGAAAGAAGGGGAATTGAGGAGGGAGGGAGAGGGAGAGTGTGTGAGAGAGAAAGGAAGAGGTAGAGAAAGAATAAGAAGGGAAGGAAGGGGAGAGGGGGATGGAGAGAAAGGATAGGTGATGGAAAGAGGGAGGAATGGAGGAGGAAAAGAAGGGAAGATAGAAAGAGGGAATGGAGAGAAAAAAAATTCTTGATTACACTACACACCAATTTTTATCTGAAAGCTGCCTAAAGGCATTTGAAGATAGGAGCTGTGATAATGATAACACAAACACCTCTAAAAAACACTATCACACTTTGATTTTGATTAAAAATTTAACAAGACACTTCCTAATTACAACGGGAGAATCAGGCGAAGTATGCACAATAAACACTGAATTTTACGGATAATCACAGATTGATAAACAAATCGCAGGCATTGCAAACTTTTAGAAAGGACTTTTTAGACAGACAGACCGATTCAAGAATAGAAACTGGAGATACGTATCTGAAAGTGCACGGTTTTCAAACAAGATTGGTTGCCAGGTAATCGGAAAAAAACACAAACACTTTACTCAAAAACAGAAAAACACTCGAAATTTATAACTCAACTTTTAGAAACCGCGACAGGCGAACTTTCCGGGCGAAATCTGTGTGGAAAGATGATATTTAAATATTTTCACACACAAAATTACAAATGAAATAGAAAAAGATAGTACGAACTACGAAATGTACGAATTTCTACGAATAGCGCATCGCGATCATGCGAACTTGCAAAAAGTCAACAACCCTTCTTTTTGAAGTTTACGACTTTCACCGTGAGAGCGCAGCACAAACTGAGGTGAGGTTCCAAGGAGGTTAGATTTCTATGGACTTCGTGTTATTGATTAATGAAACGCCGTGAAATTATTTTCTGGATATGCAATCTTGTGTTCATTTCAAGCTGATTTATAGGCCGAGAGCTGGCGCTCAAAAAAATTACTTCAAAAGGCACACAAATTTTGGTAGGTAGATTGATTTGATCCAAAAATTTGAGTAAGGTAGGTAATTTCGTAGATTTTTTTTTTCTAACTAAAAAATAGAATAGAATAGAAAGTACAGTAAAACCCCGAATTTATGAACTAATTGGGACCAAGGGTAGTTCATAATATTGGGGTTTCATATGAAAGTTCATAAAATCGAGGTTACATTAGAAAATATGGCAAATTTTCGCCAATAAAGGCTTATTTATTGATTTTTTGTCCTTTTAGTGGCATATTATGTAACTAAAGGGACAAAATATGTTCATATTGCCATTATTGTTCTCAATCTTCACAAACTCTTTGAGGGTTCAAATAAAAAAATTGGAAATTTTGGTTTGCATTATAAGAAAAAATCCGATTTTCGAGTAAAAAATTAATAAAAAGCTCGGATTTTCGAGTTCATATAACCAAGGGTTCATAAAACCGAGGTTCATAAAATTAAGAGACCTTCACAGAGGCCCAGTTTTATCTCACCAGATCTGAAAAGTCAACAGATGTCAAAATAAGTAGGTAAGTGTATGTACCTAGCTAAATAAGAATTGGGACTTTTTTTCTGCTGGGTTGGGTAGTAATAGTTGAGGCAGGTAATTACTTAGATAAGTATTTTTAGGCCTAGATCAGCAATAGGTATGTTGTGAGAAAAACAACCAATACCTATGTAGGTATCTATCTATCTATCTATCTCCTGTGGTCTGTAATCTAATTATTCACCTATGGTTGGATAACATTCACAATCCAATCAATCAAATCCAATCATATCAGATAAACAGGGTGTCCACGTTTTGATTGACCAAACTTAGAATGGGTTCATGGGGGTAAAATTGAAAACCCATTCCCAACATCCCAACCATCTAAGGTCTATTGTTCAGTTTCCACTGAACCAGTGGACAGGTTTTTTTTTATATGTGGAGATACACCTTACTTATGTGGTCAGGACACCCTGAAGATAATACATGGATAACTCAATACTCTCAATAGTACCTAGATATACATTGCCTCAGTTCATATTTGCCTCCCGACAAATCTGTCAATGTCATGTGACCAACACATAGTCCTACTAATCTGGCCAGCAGCAATAGCATGTTGAATGCACCAGTTCTCACTGGGGACTGTGGTAGGTACTTCTCCAGTAAGAGGAGTACATGAGTAGTGAGTACTCAATAGAAGTAGGTACCTAAGTAGGTGTTTATATCTTCAATAGGTATCCCCCTCTTGGGTAATTCCATGAATTGAGAAAAGTCTTAAACTGGTTTTTTTGCAAGGGCTAATTACTAAATACTCTGCCTAGTTACCTACATCAATAATTACAGCACTAAATTAAGAGTCAGCAAGTACTTACTTACAGAGATAGGTACTGAGAGAAACATCCTAGCTTGAGAGATTGGGTACCTAAATAGTTTGAGTTATATTTAGGTGAAATTTATAGAGAACTTGGATTAATAATAAAAAATGAACAATATGACTAAGTAACTAGGTGGGTACTTAGTAAGAATTCAACATAATATTCAAGTCAAAACAACTTGTCTTAATTATTTACTCAAGTTTTTACTAAGTAGTTCATAGAAAAAACTGCTTTCACTCTAAAAATATCCTGGTAATTTAGCATGGGGGCCTGTGGGTAAACAACTTAACACCATAGAATATGCATTGGCGGCCAATGTGTATTGGAGTTGACAAATTGACCTGTGTTCAGTTTCCTGAAAGGGTACACCTTTGGCCTTTATTTTTTTCTTTTTGGAAATAGGAACGATTCCAATGGCATGCCATCTTGGATGTACATGGTTTGTACAAGCTACTTGGATGGGTCCTGGCTCCACTCAGGCTGGGTTAGGTTAAATTGAGGAGTTGGGTAGCTTGCCACTAAATGGAGGATAAAACCCTCATCATGAGAAGACCCTAACTGTTCAAAGTGACGTTAAAACCCTAGTCAAAAAATTTCCTAAAATAAGGGAAATTTTAAAAGGAAAATTTGACTCTTGAAGTCAAATGGAAGTTAAAACAGTAGGTAACTATTCAGAAGCCTCAACAATGAAAAGGAAAGCTTCTTTTTGTGTTTAACCTAACCCTATAATAACACTGATCACTGCTCATTTGTGACTCCCTGACTGCTCCTTTTTGTAGCAATTTTTCATCATCATGGCTTCTTAACTAGTAGGGACCAAACCATAGACCTTCTTCCAAGGTTGATGGAGAGATTGCCAATGCAATATGTAAATATTATACTGTACCCAAACCCAATATTAGCCGAGAGACAGTCACAACCAACTTACCATTTAATTGCAAATCCAAGTGACAAAATGATGGGTGTAGATATCCAAATTGATTCAAACGCTAATGATCCTTGATCCTTATGATTCCTTGTTAATTCTTGATTGGTACACATGTGATTTATACTGTGTGGTGAAAGTGACCATTGGTAACTTTGATTGGGTACCTTTCATTTAGGTAGCGGGTTCGATTCCCACCCGGGGCGGATTTTATCCTGAAGGGATAAGGTTCGTTCTCGGAACGGCTGGTTTTCTCCTATCCTGTCTTCCTTCTCTCTTCTATTTCGGGATGATAAGACCCTAGAAGTTATAGTTTCCTCTATCAATAATAATAAAATAATTTAGGTAGTTATCAGTTATAGCAGTTATACCTACCTAAGTACCTACCTAATGGGGTTTTTATGGTCTAAGTGAGTTATCTAGTTGACTGAACCACTGGTCTATACATCATTTGCTTCTAAAGGCAGCACCTTGCCTTGTCATTGTAGCCACATGTGTCTGTCTCTTGGTTTATTACACCATGACAATGATACCTCATTGCACCACTTTGCCCACTTTCTTACCTGTATTGGAAGCAGTTCCATTCCACTCTTTGACGGGTGGTGGTTCTGGTGCCTGCTCCAATTTCTGTACCCCGCTGCAAGCCTCCTCAGCATCTGAATCCTCATGCTCACTCTCTTCACTACTACTGCAATAATTCTCACGACGCTCACCCAGGATTTTCTCTTCCAAAGAGGCCATTGTGGAAGTACTGATGAGGGGGATGAACAATCAAACATTTAAGTAGGTATTTAAAAATAAAAGGCCAGCTTTGATAGCTTGAAAAATAACACTTCTGAATTGTGCTGTTGGGGAAGTACTGAGAAAGAAACAATCAAACATTCAGGTATTTTAAAATGAACAGCCAACTTGGGTAATTATTCAGAAGGCACAATGAAGAAGAAGTCTCCTTTTTGAGTTTAACCTAGCCCTATAATAACACTGATCACTGCTCAAATTGTAGCAGCTCCTTTTAGTAGCAATTTTCCATTGACATGACTTCTCAACAAGTACCCCAACCTGGTTAACTTGAAAGGTAGCACGCATACATTGTAAGTGCTTAGGCATGGATTTGATTTCCACCCAGGGTGAACTTCATTCTACACAGATAAATATTGATCTCAACTAGCTTTTGGGATAATAAGATATAAAACCTCCAGTTTTTATTGGGTAGGTACCTATGTAGAACATCACACGATATTCATTGTCCAGTTTTACAACACCAAGGGCTGGTTTGATCTTAAATTTTAAGTGCAGCAAAGAACAGACATATCTTTGCCATGGTGGTTTACAACCTCTGCTAAGGTCTTGTTGTCCCGAAATCGAAGAGAGAATGAAGCAATGAAGACAGGATAGGAGAAAGCCAGCCATTCTGAGAAAGAACATTGAGGATAAAATCCGCCTCGGGCGGGAATCGAACCCTTCCCCCCAATTCTTCTCCTAAACACAGGAAATTCCCCACAACTAGTCACTATCATCATTGACAACCAGTCTCAAAATCCCCGGCAACCCTCCAGCCCTCAACAGTCCAGCTTCCACCAAAAACGCCTCCACAAAATATCCAACAATTCTTCCCCTAAACATCTTCCACAAAATATCCCCCCAATTCTTCCACCAAACAACGCCTCAACCTTCTCCACAAAATATCCCCCTTAACACACAAAAATTCCCCACAACTAGTCACTCTCATCATCAACAACAGGTCTCAAAATCCCCGGCAATGCTCCAGCCCACAACAGTCCCACTTCCACCAAAAACGCCTCCACAAAATATCCCTTAATTCCTCCCCTAAACACACAAAATTTCCCACAACTAGTCACTATCATCATCGACAACCAGTCTCAAAATCCCCGGCAACCCTCCAGCCCTCAACAGTCCAGCTTCGGCCAAAAACGCCTCCACAAAATATCCCTTAATTCCTCCCCTAAACACACAAAAATTCCCCACAACTAGTCACTATCATCATCGACAACAGGTCTCAAAATCCCCGGCAACCCTCCAGCCCTCAACAGTCCAGCTTCTACCAAAAACGCCTCCAGAACCCCCAGACAGACAAAATTCCCCACTATCATCTTCGTCCTCCACAAAATATCCCCCAATTCCTCCCCCTAACACACGAAAATTCCCCACAGCTAGTCACTATCATCATCAACAGTAGGTCTCAAAATCCCCGGCAGCCCTCCGGCCCTCAAAAGTCCCGCTTCCACCAAAAACGCCTCCACATCCTCCACAAAATATCCCTCTCCCAATTCCTCCCCTAGACGGACAAAATTTCCCACAACTTCCCCTCCCCTATAGGCAAGCATCGCTGGAAGACCACTCGTCTTGAAGGTCGCGCTGAAGTGATCCCCCACACAGCCTAGCGGGACGGAAACGAACTTGACGTTCGTGTGAGATCGGGAAAGTTCGGCGAGGCTGGAGTTGAGCGCTCGGCAGGCAGGTAGGGAGGGGGAAGAGAGGTGGGCGATGACTGTAATGTGGCGCGGCTCCGAGTCGATTTCCGACAGGAACTGCTCCGAAGAGGTGATGTTGATGAGAGATCCTGGGGAAAAAAACAAAAAAGTAAGGATAAATGTGCCATCAAATCTTCCTCTCCCCACTTTTTCACTGCGACTAATGGGGTCGCCACGAGCTTTTTTATGCTTTAATGGCAGGATTCTCACTTATTGAGCTCTTCCACCCAACCAGAAGCTTCAGAATCTCGAGGGGGTGAGTTAAATGGCAGAGATTGCTCTTTTTTTTAAGAGAGAGGTTTCATAGAGGGAACTGTAACAACGTAGGTCTCATCGTCTCGACATCGAAGAGAGAAAGACAGGGTAAGAGAAAGCGAGCTATTTCGAAGAAGATGAACCATGTCTGTTTTGGATAAAATCCACCCCAGGCTGGAATCGAACGGCTAGCGCTTACAAGGCAGACACACTACCCTTCAGGCTACCAATGAAACTGACAATATTTTAATTTTCCTTTGATAGGGGGGAAAAAAGAGGAATTTCTTCCTTTAAGAGAGGGGGGAAAAAAGGAAGTTCTTCCTTTAAGAGAGGGAATTTTTGATGACCTTCTCAAGTTCCAAATGGAGGGGTTCTCCTGAAGGAGCTCTTCCACCCAACCGTTGCATAATGGAGGAAAAAAATCCACACAAAAAAAAAGGAATTTACTCACCAAACACTTTTCTCTCTCCCTCTCCCCCATTGACGAAAGAGACTTTTCAGTCTCATTCTGGCAGGATAAACATAGAAACAAGGACAAGGAATATTCTATTATCTATTCTCTTCTCTTCTCTTCTATTCTATTCTATTATCTATTCTCTTCTATTCTATTCTACTCACCAAACACTTTCCTCTCTCCCTGTCCCCCATTGACAAGCCTATCATACATTTGCTTCATCTTCTCCTTCTGGTATTCCAGTAGGAATCCATCGTCCTCCAACTCTTTCAGTTCTGCCTCCATTTCTGCCTCCTTCCTCGCCTCCTCTGAAGATTGACAGGTGAGGGCCAACTTCTGAATCTGGGCCAGGCGTTGTAACTCTTTGTCGCGTCGCATCTGACACTCGTACTGTTTGAACTGTTCCCAGTCTTTGAGCACACCCTTCGGCCCTGGAAATGGAGTTGAAATGGTTTTTTTTATATAGTCACCCTGAATATTTTCCCTTCGGCCCTGGAAATGGCGTAGAAATTTTGAAATGTTTTTTCAGTCATCCTGTATATTTCATGTGTAAAATTTGCGTCAAACTAAGACTGACAAAGACCGGAAAAATAAAGTTTTTTTTTATGCTTTTATGGCAGGATTTAGGCTCACACTGTGAGCTCTTTCACCCAACCAATGATCCCCTTCAGGCTAAGCCTGTTGGCAGGAGAGAGTATTAGGGAAAAGAAGAGAAAGAAAAATTAATAATAATAAAAAAATAAGGGCTTACTATTACTAGTTTACAAGATTTAACTCAAACATACAGAGAATCACAGATCAAAACTTGAATAAAACCGAGTAAAAAAGAAACCAAAAACCGTAAATAAACAAAAAAAAAATCTATAAGAGCTGCTCGAGAACCGAGCCAGCCGTTCCGAGAACGAAATTTTCAAAAAAAAAATTATAATAATGATGAAAAAAAAAAAAAAACACACCCCTCCTTACCTGTATTCGGCCGTCGCGGGCCGCAGCTCCGGCCTCGGTGATGGTCTTCACGAAGATGCCCAACTTCTCGAGGCCAGCGTCCGCTCCCACACCCATGCCTATGATACTCAGACCGAGGCCCTCAGCCCCCTTCATCAGCTCCACTAATTATAATAATGCTGAAAAAAACCCTCCTTACCTGTATTCGGCCGTCGCGAGCCGCAGCTCCGGCCTCGGTGATGGTCTTCACGAAGATGCCCAACTTCTCCAGGCCAGCGTCCGCTCCCACACCCATGCCTATGATACTCAGACCGAGGCCCTCAGCCCCCTTCATCAGCTCCACACCGAGGAGAGTGAGCTTCTCTACGCGTTTCTCGAGCTCGTATTCTGCCGAGGCTGCCACCGGGTCTACATCTTCATTGCGACGGTCGTACTCGTTCATGGAAAACGTTGAGTATACCTGGAATAGAATAGAATAGATTAGAATAATATACAATGGAATAGAATAGAATATTCTGCCGAGGCTGCCACGGGGTCTACATCTTGATTGCGACGGTCGTACTCGTTCATGGAAAACGTTGAGTATACCTGGAATAGAATAGAATATAATAGATTAGAATAATATACAATGGATTAGATTAGAATAGAATATTCTACCGAGGCTGCCACCGGGTCTACATCTTCATTGGGACGGTCATACTCGTTCATGGAAAACGTTGAGTATACCTGGAATAGAATAGAACAAAACAGAGTAGAGGAGAATGAAATAAAAAGGTGGCATAAAAATAAAGGAAGGAGGAAGGAAAAATGAAGAGGAAGAACAAAAACATCAAGTTATTAAATTTGGCCTCAGATACTTATCTGATTTTGTACTTTAATATTTAGTTATTATTATTTTTAAGATATGTGTCAATATTTTACTGTACAAATAAGAAATAAAGGCTATTACTATTAAATTTGTTGGTTTACTTTTTGGACTCGTCTTAGCCTTCAAAGGTCCTTTCCATTATTCAGTTCACAGACGTATTTGGAATCCTCCAGAGTATTGGTCGAACCCAGGTCCCTGGCATAGGAGTCCTCCAGAGTGGTGCTGTGACCGCTGTACGAGTCTAGTGTGGCGTTTGATCCAACCATATGACCACTGAAATAGAATAGAATATACCCTGCTTATACTGCCAGAATGAGACTGAAAAGTCCCTTTACTCCTGCCTCGGTGGTGTAGTGGTCAAGATGGTAAACAGGAGGGCGTGGGTTCAATCCCAGCCGAGGTATGGAATTTTATCCTCAATATAATTTGAGAATTTGACCAGTAATAGTAGTAGCCTACTGCTGGAGTAAAGGGACTTTTCAGTCCTATGCGAGCAGTATAAATAAGCACTATTATTATTCATACTCCCGCAGTCTAAACAAGGTCTTTTGTATTTGGTACAAAATGGTAAAAAAAAGTTCTTGTGAAAAGATAAACGAGTGAGTTCTCAGTTAACTGGACTAGTTTAATTAGATGGTTATAGATGAATTCCTTAAGAAAAGCCCAATTTCCCTGGTCTAGAGGTGAAAAAAATTGTTTCCGCCCGGGATCGAACCGGGGACCTTCTGCGTGTTAGGCAGACGTGATAACCGCTACACCACGGAAACTTCTTGAGAGAGACGGTAAAAATAAGAGCATATAAACCACAACTGAATACAACACAAGCCTTCATATCGAGTCGACAGTGGCGCGATCGAACGGATGTAAGGTGAAGTTTTTGAAGAAGTTGGACACCGAAGAGAATATTTTTTAGGTAAGGGAGATGAATGAATGTGTTTTGTAGTTGGGTGTGTATTTAAAAGGGAGAGGGTTATAGGAGGGAGTGGGAGGGAGAGGAAAGCAGTACCAAAACGGAGATCTTATCGTCCCGAAGTCAAAGAGAGAAGGAGGACAGGATAGGAGAAACCCAGACAGTCCTAGAACGATCCTTATCTGTTTAGGATAAAGTTCGCCCTGGGCGAGAATCAAACTCACGACCTGGGGTTTGCAAGGTAGGCGCGCTACCTTCCCAGCTCACAGGACTGGCTTTAGACTTTCAGAGTAGGTACACTAATAAAATATGGCTTATAGTAAACCTAAAGTTCAAAGTTCATGTTTCTGATTTGATTATCAAAATCAAGTCGTAGGTAGGTATACAAAATCACCACACCATATCAAGTCACGCTTGACTATTTACATAACAGTCTAGCTTTAAATACCAACTTCATCACTACCTTGGACATCAAGTTTCCGTGGTGTAGCGGTTATCACGTCTGCCTAACACGCAGAAGGTCCCCGGTTCGATCCCGGGCGGAAACAATCTTTTTCCCCGCCTTAAATCTTTCCTAAAGGATTATGAAAAGATTGACTCTACTTGACAGTTTCTTTATACCAAAAAAAATTGTAACAAAGAGAAGAAACCCTGGGATAATTGCATATGGGGTTTACCACAGAGTGACAATCTTTGAACTTTTTTTTTAGAGGGAACTGTAACTGATAAGGTCTTATCGTCCCGAAAGCGAAGAGAGAAGTAAGACAGGATAAGAGAAAGCCAGCCGTTCCGAGAACGAATCTTATCTGTTTAAGATAAAAATCCGCCCTGAGCGGGAACCCAACCCGCGTCCTAGCGCTTACAAGGCAGACGCGCTACCAACCAAGCTAACTATAGGCTGGCTGGGAAGTCTAAATTGAACTTCATGCGAAAAAAAAGGCTCATTTAACCCCATCTGTCCTTACCCTAAGAGTGTCAGTGTAATGCGGAAAGAAAACAAAAAAAAAAACTTGAAACCCATTGAATCCTTACCTTAATGGGCGATATTTTTTAAAATTATTTATTTTTTAACCCATATTGTTCTCACCTTGATGGGCGCCATGCTGAATTTGACCTTGGTGTTGCTCTTCACGGGTACATCGCCTTCATCGGAATTATCTGCCAGCTCCAGGTCTCGATCCGGTAACCCTTCCACTTCCATCCAGAAGTTACCGTCCTCATAGTAGTGAATACCTCCCTCCTCGAATATCTGAAGAAATGGGAAGAGAAGGCATTAATTTGTTTGTTTGTTTGTCTGTAATTAGTATCTACAAATGGTACCACACACAATTTCAAATAAATAAATAAAATCAACTAAAAAGTATCTTTACAAGTCTACAGTCTAAATAGTTATCTTTACCATCTAAAATAGAAATAATAAAAAGTTAAGAAAAGAAAAGAAAAAGAAAAAAACAGGAAAGAAAACTTGTAAAATTAAAATTCAGAAGGATTAGGTGGAAGTTTAGGTTTCACGGTTTCAAACTACAAAGGGAGCTCTTTCTCCTAAACCCACTCACTTAATCATCATGGAAAATATGCAACAAAGAATACCTCTGATTCTTTTTTTTTTTTATGTTGACAGAGGGAACTGTAACTGCTATGGTCTTATCGTCCCGAAATCGAAGAGAGAAGGAAGACAGGATGGAAGAAAGTTGACAGAGGGAACTGTAACTGCTATGGTCTTATCGTCCCGAAATCGAAGAGAGAAGGAAGACAGGATAGGAGAAAGCGATTATCGTCCCGAAATCGAAGAGAGAAGGAAGACAGGATAGGAGAAAGCCTGCCGACAGAGGGAACTGTAACTGCTATGGTCTTATCGTCCCGAAATCGAAGAGAGAAGGAAGACAGGATAGGAACACAGAGGGAACTGTAACTGCTATGGTCTTATCGTCCCGAAATCGAAGAGAGAAGGAAGACAGGATAGGAGAAAGCCAGGGGGAACTGTAACTGCTATGGTCTTATCGTCCCGAAATCGAAGAGAGAAGGAAGACAGGATAGGAGAAAGCCAGCCGTTCCGTAACTGTACTTTTTTAAGCGAATGCAAATATCAAGTTTTTTTTTAAAGAGGTTTGACAGAGGGAACTGTGACTGCTAGAGAAATCGAAGAGAGAAGGAAGACAGGATAGGAGAAAGCCAGCCGTTCCGAGAACGAACATTATCCCATCAGGATAAAAAAAAAAAACACATGTATTTTTTTGTTAAGAGGTTTGACAGAGGGAACTGTAACTGCTATGGTCTTATCGTCCCAAAATCAAAGAGAGAAGGAAGACAGGATAGGAGAAAGCCAGCCGTTCCGAGAACGAACATTATCCCATCAGGATAAAATCCGCCCAAATCGAACCCGCGGCCTAGCGCTTACAAGGCAGACGCACTACCAACTAAGCTAAGTAGGCTGG
>NW_007377604.1:119285-121254 GCF_000475195.1 Diaphorina citri | reverse complement strand
GGGGGATTTTTTTCACATTTTCTCACACAAATGATCTCTGATCTCGAAATTTGTCGCGACGACCTATGAACTCAAAGCAAGAAAGTTTTAGATAACACTTTAGTCGATAATTTAAGACCGGTTTTAACGTCACCTGTGTTAAGCTACGCCGAGAAAAGTCAATAAATGGATGGGTGACTTAAACATTATATTGGGAATAAAGGAAAACGGGCTCTAGTCTTGATTTTAAATCATTAAATGAAAGTATAATCGAAAAATCAAATCAAGAATAATAATAAACTGAATATTAAACAAATTAGGTAGGTACATAATTATGTACATAGGTACTGATTTTCTCTAATCACGATCCAATAAACTACGGGCTAAAAAATTCCCGGAGGGACGGGCCAAGCTTGTTTGTGTACGAAATGGAGTAAGCATAGTGGCATTACCTCTACGCGTGGCTCGGGTACAAACTCGGTGAACGTGTTCTCATCTTCTTCCTCAGTTTCGTTCTGTAAGGTAACACTGTCCCGAGATGAGGAGACCCTGTCTAGCTCGTCCATTGAGCCCACAGATGAAATGATACCTGCAGAATAAAAAGAACAGATTCGATACCCACCATCGACAAAAAATTGCACTCGTATTTCCATTGAAAATACTTCAACGAGTCACTTGCTGATATTCTCCTGGACCCAGCTCGTAATTGGGGAGTATTTTGTGTGTTCTCGCCCATCTGATTAGGGACAATAGGGACATACTACGGGATGGGCATGCTAGCACAAAGACCGAAAATAAAGGCAGCTAGCGCAGCGGTTATTCACCAGTTTCTAACGGATCACCGAAGTTAAGCAATGTCAAGCAGGGCTGACATATGGACGGGTAATCATCTTTACAATTTAGGCTAGCATTTCTTTACATTTAGGCATTAAAAAGATGACTCCAGACTAACCTGATACCCACCATCGACAAAAAATTGCACTCGTATTTCCATTGAAAATACTTCAACGAGTCACTTGCTGATATTCTCCTGGACCCAGCTCCTAATTGGGGAGTATTTTGTGTCTTCTCGCCCATCTGATTAGGGACAATAGAGACATACTACGGGATGGGCATGCTAGCACAAAGACGGCAAAGACCGAAAATAAGGCAGCTAGCGCAGCGGTTATTCACCAGTTTCTAACGGATCACCGAAGTTAAGCAATGTCAAGCAGGGCTGATAGTACCGTTCACTGAACCCATTCACTCACCTGTAAAGACTGCCGAATCAGCTGGGCTACTTCGCTATTGACCGGGTCTTTTTCTCTCCCGATCAGGAATCGAACCAAGCCACTTGTGTTCCGAAGCACCGAGGCTGCATACTCCTGTGTCACACCCACCAGGGACTTTCCGTCCACCTCTATGATTTGATCGTTCACCTGAGAAGAAGAAAAGATACGTTAAAATAAGCTATCATAGAATCTACGGCAGATACAAAAAGATGTCTTTTCTTTACTCTGCCAACACCATTCGGCGAAAGCTAAAGCCGCTACAACAACAACAACTGAACCCATTCACTCACCTGTAAAGACTGCCGAATCAGCTGGGCTACTTCGCTATTGACCGGGTCTTTTTCTCTCCCGATCAGGAATCGAACCAAGCCACTTGTGTTCCGAAGCACCGAGGCTGCATACTCCTGTGTGACACCCACCAGGGACTTTCCGTCCACCTCTATGATTTGATCGTTCACCTGAGAAGAAGAAAAGATCCGTTGAAATAAGCTATCACAGAATCTACGAAGCTATCACAGACTTCTTCTCCCGAGCCTTTTTCTATGTACATAAATAGGGACGGCATTTCTTGTCAATGTCTTCCAGGTAGCTCTATTGTGTACCTCATGCCTTGATAAATTTTTCCCACCCAAGTTTTATTATTATTATTATTATTGTTTAGACTGCGAGAGTAAAGGGACTTTTCAGTCCTATGCTGGTAGTATAAACAAGGTATATTC
>NW_007377604.1:102024-119197 GCF_000475195.1 Diaphorina citri | reverse complement strand
GTGGTCAAGACTGCTCCCGGCCTGGTAAACAGGAGGCCTGGGTTCAATTCCCCCAAAGCCGAGGGTATGAATTTCTCCCCTCATATCATAATTTTGGAATTTGAATAATAGTGTAGCTACTGTGAGTAAAATACTTTTCAGCCTTCATGCGGGCAGTATAAAGTAGCCATCTACTTATTATGCATTACTTCTGCTGAGGGTCTTCTAAACAATCTGTTTGTTATTTGTACAAATGGTAAAAAAAGTTGCTTGTGAAAGAATGAAACGAGTGAGTTCTCAGTTAACTGGCTATTTAATTAATGTTTATAGATGGATTCCTAGAGAAAAGCCAATTTCCCTCTGGTCTAAGGTAAGGTAAGGTAAGGTAATATTTATTTGTTTTAAAAATCAAATTTTTATAACAATGGTTGGCAACCTACATACATTAATAGGTATAATATAAATTAAACATCTAATTAAAATGCTAGTTACCCTACTAAATTACATTTTCGAAATATATAAACATCCCTGGTCTAGATAAGTACTATGATAGTCACAAAAGTTGTACATAGGCTCAGCAATAATAGACTGGCCACCGGCCTTCGGAGGGCGGTTCTTACCTATAAGAGTCTAGGGTGGCATTAGACCGTCCGGAACCTAGTGATGCAAAGGCCTCATCCGTTGACACCTTGTCTAACCTGAAATATACACGGAACCGACAAGAAAGGGTTAACGAACTTTAAATATACACACAAAAGAAGTGAGGGTTAAACAGAGTTAATTTAAAGTTAATCATACAAACACTACATAAAACATTGAAGTATATTGGAACATTTTTAAGTCATTTTGATCTAACGTTAAATTTTAAACTTATAAATAAAAGATTACAATATTGCAAATTTCTACCTTACCATAAGGCCAGCTACTCACTATCAGGTAGACCTGACAAGCGGACCTGATCAGATCTATCTGATAGTTGATAGTGCGTGGCTGGCTGGCCTAAGACTAAACTAAAACTATTTAGTATCTACCATGCAAACAGACTAGACTGTTGAACTAAATAATACAACCACTAAAAAAATTAATAAAAAAAAATAAAAATAATAATAATAAAACAAAACTAAAGACTGGAGTTATTTTGGATATGGAATTTTGGATAGCAGTGTACTTAAGCGGCCTAGACTCTCTGTAAGAAGCAGCCTTTCATAAACATGTACATTTTCCCCAAATATTAATTTCATAATTCGCGACTGGTTTTCACAAAGCTCTCTACCTGGGACTAGAATCACTCAGTGGTGTGGGGTAAGCATCATCTCCGGGCGACAACCAGCAGCCACTTTCATCCTCCGTGGGCTCTAACACCCCCCTCCCACCAGTGGGGGACGGGGTCGAACGATTCCCCTCTGCTGCTCTTCGCTCGCCGCTGGAGGGGAAATGACCTTGAGGACTTTTATTTGAGGGCAAGTGACCTTCAGGACTGTTATTGGAGGGAGGAGTCTTATTGGAGGGGTAATGGCCTTGGGAAGCTTTCAAGGGGGAATGGTCGTTAAGCTTAGAGGAAGGGGAGTTATTTGCGGAATTATGAGAGGGGAAGTGACTTTCAGGAGTCCTATTGGAGGGGTAATGGCCTGGACTGCTGTTAATAGAGGGGAAGTGACCTTGAAGGAATACGACAACTTCTGTTGGAAATGTTAGAATACAGCTAATGGACAGTCTACACAAGTTAAGAAGAGGGGGCACGATTGGTCCAACCTCACCTCCCTCTTGATAGAGGGAACTGTAACTGCTAAGGTCTTTTTTTTTAATAGGTTTGACAGAGGGAACTGTAACTGCTAAGGTCTTATCGTCCCGAAATCGAAGAGAGAAGGAAGACAGGATAGGAGAAAGCCAGCCGTTCCGAGAACGAACATTATCCCATCAGGATAAAATCCGCCCCGGGCGGGAATCGAACCCGCGGCCTAGCGCTTACAAGGCAGACGCACTACCAACTAAGCTAACTAACTTTTAAAAGTGCGATAATAAGTTGTAATAATATCCACTTAATAGTTGTGAGATAATGTTACGTATAGGTACTTGGGAAGTAGGCATTGGTAGAAACATTATTATCAATCTATAACTAGGTATATTCTATAGGTATCCCAATACTTTTTGTGACCTACCTAACCCACCTACCTTCGAGTGTACTAGTCCTAATGGCATGACACACGGCCTACATTAAAATTAAATGTACACTAATGGAAAGGCACTAAGTCTGCGTAGTGTGTCATTGCTACTTCCAACCTACCTTTATAGCTTACCTACCTTTAAAAACATCAACAACAACAATAACAACAACAACAACAACAACAACAACATCAACAACAAAACAACAATAGGATATGAGTATAGGAGTTGGGTAAAGGTTTGTGGAATACTCATTCATATGTTAATATTAATACAACTTACGGCTTTAAAAGCCATTTATTTTTACAATAAATGTGTCATAAATGTGTTAAGTGTGTCCTGATGGGTTACAAAACTTATGGTCGATTTCACCAATATTTTTTCAGCCTTTAGAAGAATTAAAAGGCTTGTTAAGCTAACAACCTGTTAAGTTCCATTTGATTTGTATAGGTTTAACAGAGCTGTTAAGCTAACAGGCTGTTAGGGGCCAAAAAGAAGGTTGGTAAAATCCACAATTACAAGTTACGTAATTCCGGCCACTCACTATCAGGTAGACCTGACAGGTACACCTGACAGGTACGCCTGATCCGGTCACCTGACACCTGATGAGCACACACACTATCAACTCTAACAGGTACCTATACCTGACACCTGATCATTTAGACCTGAGAGGTACGGCTGAAAAGGTCCGTCTGTCAGGTATACCTGATCAGCACACTGATCAGCACACTATCAGGTATACCTGACACCTGATCAGGTAGACCTTTAAACAGTGAGTTAGACCAAAAAAAAAAAAAAAAAAAAAAAAAAAAAAAAAAAAAAAAAAAAAAAAAAAAAAAAACAGGAAAGAAAACTTGTAAAATTACAATTCAGAAGGATTAGGTGAAAGTTAAAGTTGGCACACACTTACCTGTTGATTCTTTTGGCGACAATTCTGTCAGATTGAGAAGGGCGAGCACACAACAACAACATGCGAAAAAAAAACAAACAGAATCAAACACAACAAACTTAGTAAGAATACAACAACTTCTGTTGGAAATGTTAGAATACAGCTAATGGACAGTCTACACAAGTTAAGAAGAGGGGGCACGATTGGTCCAACCAACCTCACCTCTTGATAGAGGGAACTGTAACTGCTAAGGTCTTTTTTTTTAATAGGTTTGACAGAGGGAACTGTAACTGCTAAGGTCTTATCGTCCCGAAATCGAAGAGAGAAGGAAGACAGGATAGGAGAAAGCCAGCCGTTCCGAGAACGAATGTTATCTCATCAGGATAAAATCCGCCCCGGGCGGGAATCGAACCCGCAGCCTAGCACTTACAAGGCAGACGCATACCAACTAAGCTAACTAGGCTGGCTGCTAAGGTCTTATCGCCCCGACAGAGAGAATGAGGACAGGATAGGAGAAAGCCAGCCGTGCCGAGAACAAACCTTACCTCTACGTTGACAATAAAAAATCTACTCAATCAAATCTTACACTACTTAACGAATATACGGTACTTGTGCAGAAGTCACGTCCGTGGACTGGTGGGGGTTAGAGAGTGGGGCATGGGGCAAGCTATCCACCTCCTCACATTAACCTCACCCAATCTGACTGAGGCCGGGAAAATCCAGAAGCACGAGATTCCCCCCAAGGTCGCCCATCCGAATACCAACCACGCGCAACGTTGCTTAACTTTAGTGATTCAGTGGGAGCTGGTACATTCGATGTTCTATCGCCACTAGCTTGCACAAGTTGAATGGCGTGTAAATGTCATCATCTTGTTTACATAATGATATACCTACATATATGTACTTGTACCTACTCCCTTCAAAAATTGTTTCCGCCCGGGATCGAACCGGGGACCTTCTGCGTGTTAGGCAGACGTGATAACCGCTACACCACGGAAACTTCGTGAAGAAAACCGAATTGAATGTGGTATTTAAATAGGGGAGTGACGTCACACGATAGAGTAACCTACATTTCGTACAAAATTGTTTCCGCCCGGGATCGAACCGGGGACCTTCTGCGTGTTAGGCAGACGTGATAACCGCTACACCACGGAAACTTCGTGAAGAGAACCGAATTGAATGTGGTATTTAAAGAGGGGAGTGACGTCACACGATAGTGTGAGAATGATAGAGTAACCTACATTTCGTAACATAGGTACGTAATGAAGGTACACATGTGATTTATACTGTGTGGTGAAAGTGACCATTGGTAACTTTGATTGGGTACCTTTCATTTAGGTAGCGGGTTCGATTCCCGCCCGGGGCGGATTTTATCCTGAAGGGATAAGATTCGTTCTCGGAACGGTTGGATTTCTCCTATCCTGTCTTCCTTCTCTCTTCTATTTCGGGATGATAACACCCTAGAAGTTATGGTTTCCTCTATCAATAATAATAAAATAATTTACTTAGGTAGTTGACAGTTATAGCAGTTATACCTACCTAATAGGGTTTTTTTCTACCAAGGTACCTAGTTAGTGTATTTTTTTTTTTTTTTTTTTACTGGTGGGGGTTAGAGAGTGGGGCATGGGGCAAGCTATCCACCTCCTCACATTAACCTCACCCAATCTGACTGAGGCCGGGAAAATCCAGAAGCACGAGATTCCCCCCAAGGTCGCCCATCCGAATACCAACCACGCGCAACGTTGCTTAACTTTAGTGATTCAGTGGGAGCTGGTACATTCGATGTTCTATCGCCACTAGCTTGCACAAGTTGAATGGCGTGTAAATGTCATCATCTTGTTTACATAATGATATACCTACATATATGTACTTGTACCTACTCCCTTCACTAAGTTTTAAACAAGTTCGATATTATAAACAAAAAAAAACTTCTTTACAACCAATCTCTCTCTGTCTTGTCAATTTAGAAGAGGTATACACTATTCTCTGCTCATCTCAACATCAAGTTTCCGTGGTGTAGCGGTTATCACATCTGCCTAACACGCAGAAGGTCCCCGGTTCGATCCCGGGCGGAAACAATTTTTTTTTTTTTTTACTTTCTGCTTTTTTTTCTCAATACCTTTTAACTCTTTTTTACATGATGTACCTACCTGTCGTATAGCTTGGATTTCTGTGTGTAATATTTATTTTTTGTTTGGGTTTTAATCTACTTGTACTGAGCTGATTTTAATGTCCGAAGCGGTTATCACGTCTGCCTAACACGCAGAAGGTCCCCGGTTCGATCCCGGGCGGAAACAATTTTTTTTTTTTTTTACTTTCTGCTTTTCTTTCTCAATATCTTTTTACTCTTTTTTACATGACGTAGGTACCTACCTGTCATATAACTTGGATTTCTGTGTGTAATATTTATTTTTTGTTTGGGTTTTAATCTACTTATACTGAGCTGATTTTAATGTCCGAAGGACATTTGGGGGAGGGGGTGTAGGGGTCCTTTACACAGTAACACACTTATTTACTCTTTTGCCCCCCCCCCCACAATGGTTCACCTGGGGCCCCCTGGGTTAACTGGGGAGGGGGAGTGGATGACCATATGGGGCCTTAAAGTAAAACTCCTACCCCCTCTGCACTGCAGGGCTTGTAAGGATGGGATATTATGTAGGTACAAATGGTACATGCCAGCCTACCTTTATCACATTATTGTCAAATCAAATATAGGAGACCTTGCTTGGACTGCTGGAGTAAAGAGACTTTTCAGTCCTATTTGGGTGGGATAAAGATGGTACCTATATACTATTCTATTCTACCTATTCTATTGGTCTAAGTGAGTTATCTAGTTGACTGAACCACTGGTCTATACATCATTTGCTTCTAAAGGCAGCACCTTGCCTTGTCATTGTAGCCACATGTGTCTGTCTCTTGGTTTATTACACCATGACAATGATACCTCATTGCACCACTTTGCCCACTTTCTTACCTGTATTGGAAGCAGTTCCATTCCACTCTTTGACGGGTGGTGGTTCTGGTGCCTGCTCCAATTTCTGTACCCCGCTGCAAGCCTCCTCAGCATCTGAATCCTCATGCTCACTCTCTTCACTACTACTGCAATAATTCTCACGACGCTCACCCAGGATTTTCTCTTCCAAAGAGGCCATTGTGGAAGTACTGATGAGGGGGATGAACAATCAAACATTTAAGTAGGTATTTAAAAATAAAAGGCCAGCTTTGATAGCTTGAAAAATAACACTTCTGAATTGTGCTGTTGGGGAAGTACTGAGAAAGAAACAATCAAACATTCAGGTATTTTAAAATGAACAGCCAACTTGGGTAATTATTCAGAAGGCACAATGAAGAAGAAGTCTCCTTTTTGAGTTTAACCTAGCCCTATAATAACACTGATCACTGCTCAAATTGTAGCAGCTCCTTTTAGTAGCAATTTTCCATTGACATGACTTCTCAACAAGTACCCCAACCTGGTTAACTTGAAAGGTAGCACGCATACATTGTAAGTGCTTAGGCATGGATTTGATTTCCACCCAGGGTGAACTTCATTCTACACAGATAAATATTGATCTCAACTAGCTTTTGGGATAATAAGATATAAAACCTCCAGTTTTTATTGGGTAGGTACCTATGTAGAACATCACACGATATTCATTGTCCAGTTTTACAACACCTTCACTTCAGCAGTCCATTGGAGGGGGATTTTTCTGTGCTGTTTTTAGATACCCAGAACGTTTTCTCGTTAGACAAATTATAGTTTCATAGGTAGGTAACACCAACATTAATTAACTTACCAAAACTAAAATCACAGGTAAAGACAGTGATAAAGAGCTGAAAAAACACCTTCCCTGAGTTGTGCTTGAAATATTAGTTGAACTTTTGAAGAACAGGTACAAGAATGATTGAATTAAGAGATTAAACTAAAACTACACTGTAAAGAGATAATTTGTCAAACTTCCTAGGCAGTAGGTAGGTAAGGCAGATTTGGTAGATAGCCCAAAAAACACGACCATCACCCTCCCTTTTTTTTCTAAACAACCCTCTACTCTACAAAATGTTTACACTTTTGAAAAATTCAAATTCTCGCGGGCTCACTGTTGAATGCGTGTTAAATTTGTGCGCGTTAAAATTGTGACGTCACTCGTCCAGACGCTACGATTTTTCTAAATCAGATCCATAGATAAATATTTATTTACCCGATCTTAGAAGCTTGGGTCAAAAAAAGCTTCACAAGCAAGTATACAAAGAAACTCTGCAAGTTGCACGCTTACACTTCTGCAAACTGCAGCTGTTTTTTTTTTTTTTTTTAATTTTTTTTTTTTTTTTTTTTTCATTAAATTTACCTACATGTAGGTATCTATATTTATTTATGGAAGAGGTTTCATGCCTTCATTCGACGAGAAACCTGAGGGGGGCTGGAAAAAGGCACGCGATTACCCAAATAGTCACCCATTCGGATACCCACGACGCACAACGTTGCTTAACTTTAGTGGTCCATTGTAAACTGAAAACTTTTAATCTAGGTAGGTACCTACCTATAGAAAACACATCTCATAGAATAATAGATATATTTTTGTAGCAATATATTTATATAAAAAATTTCACATTACATCAAAATACAGAATATTTAAAATATTTTATTTTTATTGGGTAAAATAACTTTTGTTACATTTTTTTTTTTTTTCCATTTTTTTTTTACAAAATTATACCTAGGTAGGTAGATAGGTAAACACCTAAAGTTACATTTATTATGAACCTTAAATGTTCATCGTGTCTGGTTGGTAGGTAGGTAAAAAGTTTGTATTTATTTCATAAGCAGAGCAGCGTTCCATTAAAAAATCTCACTTCGCAAAACCGCTGTTGTGACGTAATATAACAGACGAAAAACCTTAATAAACCTTGCATAATCACTATTAGAGGTCCTGGGATGTCAAAATTTCGCGAAGTGCAATTTGTTTTCAGGAACGTAGCCCTGATATTGCCTGACATCAATAAGGTAATGGTAGGTATACCACAAACTAGGGGAAATAACAGTTACACACCCAAAGAATGAAAAAAGAAAAGAAAAAGATTCAGTCCAGCTGTTAAAAATTTTTTTTTTTTTTTTTTTACAAAATTATACCTAGGTAGGTAGATAGGTAAACACCTAAAGTTAAGTTTATTATGAACCTAAAATGTTCATCGTGTCTTGTAGGTAGGTAAAAAGTTTGTAGGTATTTATTTCATAAGCAGGGCAGCGTTCCATAAAAAAAGTCCCACTTCGCAAAACCGCTGTTGTGACGTGATATAACAGACGAAAAACCTTGCATAATCATTATTAGAGGTGTTGGGATGTCAAAATTTCGCGAAGTGCAATTTGTTTTCAGGAACGTAGCCCTGATATTGCCTGACATCAATAAGGTGATGGTAGGTATACCACAAGCTAGGGGAAATAACAGTTACACACCCAAAGAATAAAAAAAGAAAAGAAAAAGATTCAGTCCAGCTGTTAAAAATAAAAATTATAAAAAAAATAAATAAATAAATAAATCACACTTCAAAAAAAAAAAAAAAAAAGGCAGAGAGGAGGAAGACGAGGAGGAGGAGGACGAGGAGGAGGAAGGTGTTTGAGTGAAATCATATCACTCTGAGAATTTTTCGTATACGCCGGGACTAGCCCAGGAAGCTTTGCAACCAAAGTTCACGGGTTCTTCAACATTTTTACTTTTTTTATGGTGAGGTTTGTAACAATAAATTCTATTGCAAAAACCGTAGGCAATAAACCACAGGTTTTTTCCTTTAGTACCAACATTGTAGGCAGATCTTTGTAGGATTTCCCCCTCATTTTCCCCCAATGCAATGATCAGTCAGTTTCAGTTATAAATGTAAAGGGAAAAAAAATCTTAATAACAGATTACTTATTCGACTTTAGAAGTCAACTTGAAAACCTCTCCTTGAAGAGGTAAGTTGTAATTTTATTTTGTGACTTTTTTACAGTCAAACATGGCTGGACCAATGAGATTGTGATATTCCGCTTTGTGGAGCAAGTGTGGATGTCCAAAGGGGAATCTCATTGGTTCAGCCATGTTGACTATAAAAAAGTCACATGATAAAAAACAGCTATAGAATGTAGATATACAGTAGAACCTCGATTATTTCAACCCCAAAATCAGTTCAAAATAGGGTATTTACTAACTATTTTCCTCTTTTGTATCTAAATTTTGCCCTCTTTTTCATTGTTTTATACGGAATTCCAATTATTTCAACTACCCTCGGTCCCCATTAGTTGAAATAATCGAGGTTCTACTGTATCTGTCAGAAGATAATCTATTTCTTCATCGAGTATTTGGAAAAGTCAACCGCGGACATGCCAGTGGCGGCGTTCTGTTCAGAGGCGGATTTGGCCAGCGTGCCCACATTGCTGAAGTTATTCTTTCCCCCGTGCCCCGGCACTGAATATTTGATTGGATTGGGCAGAGGATAGGTGCCAGGCCGTGGAAATGAGATCGAGGGAGACCCACTGAATGCAGGCGTGGAAGCGAAACTCGGAGTGGAAGTGGGAAAGTTTGACTGAGAGGAAGTGTTCGCGAGCGATGGAGACGAGTGGATGAGATAGCTAGGCTTAGTGGACATGCTTAGTGGATGTTGAGACGTCAGCGTGGAGATGGAGAAGTTAGACGCCGAAGTTAGTGGAAGATGAGACACGATGGGTTTGGTGATCAAGTGAGTCGGATTAGTTGAGGAACAGGAGGAGGGGGTGTTCACATACTGGAGGTGAGATGGAATAGGTGGGAAATTGAGAGAAGTTGGCTGACTATTAGCGATGGAATAATTGAAATAACTAGTGGGAGTCTCGCTAGGAGTCGTGTAAGCTGGTGACGAGACGGGCGCCATTTTGTATTCTTCGCCGCCATTTTGAACTGGATTTGTACTCGTTGGCAACGTTGCCACGGTGGTGCTCTCCTCCCCGCTCAGTTTGGCAAGTTTAGCGTTCAGTTTTTTGCTTCCCTTCTCGTGAATCTGATCGGGAGCGGACCACCGGCGTTTCTTCCTCTCAATCATTTCCCTATCCTTGCTCATCAGCTGGTTGAAGTGCTTCTCTAAGTCTTTCCGTTTGGCGGTCTTGGCTTGACTTGTGGCACAGGGTTTGCTAGGCGTTGACTTCTGACAGAGAGAGATACAAGTGTCCCCCACATTGAGCTGTTTGCAGACGAGGCCGTATTTGTTGTGCGTCTTGGTTGGGTGGTAGGAGCACCAGCCTTTGCTGATGACGTAGTAGGGTTGCTCGATCATCGACTCGTATTCAACCTGGGAACAGAGGAGAGGAAAGAGTTTATTAGTATCAGATTATCACATTTCATAGGAGTGACCGTGGCCACGTAGCTACTGGAGACATAAGATCTGACAATATGGTGATCCGGACTGGACACGGAAAGCAAAGTATCAGAAGATTATCACATTCCAATAAGTTGTGAAGCAATTTGCAGTCTCATCTTTGAATGATTTTGAGCTTCAGTATTTTTTATTTGAAAAGAACTATCTAAAGGTGTATTTATGTCCAAACATAGAGATCGACGGTCAACTCGACGGGCCACCGAACAACGCGACAAGGTGAATCCATGTTCTCGAGGTGGTGTGGACGGTTCAGTCGACTATGTGAGGACACACACCTTAAGAGTACCTAACGAATTCAAAATCTTTTTTTTTTTTTTCTTCTTCTTTTTGGCCAGGCTCTGTTCGTCTGTAGCATTTTTCATTCATGACTGCACCGACAACTTTTGTCCAAAAATTTCCGACTTGGGTCGAGGATTTTCTAGCTTAACTCCGTACACAAAAAGCTCACTCCAAGGCTTAATTCTTGTTGCCCTACGCACTCCCTGTAGGCCAGCCTACTTGGAGGATTTTCTAGCTTAACTCCGTACACAAAAAGCTCACTCCAAGGCTTAATTCTTATTGCCCTATGCACTCCCTGTAGGCCAGCCTAGTTGGAGGATTTTCTAGCTTAACTCCGTACACAAAAAGCTCACTCCAAGGCTTAATTCTTGTTGCCCTACAAGGGCTGGTTTGATCTTAAATTTTAAGTGCAGCAAAGAACAGACATATCTTTGCCATGGTGGTTTACAACCTCTGCTAAGGTCTTGTGGTCCCGAAATCGAAGAGAGAATGAAGCAATGAAGACAGGATAGGAGAAAGCCAGCCATTCTGAGAAAGAACATTATCCATTGAGGATAAAATCCGCCTCGGGCGGGAATCGAACCCTTCCCCCAATTCTTCCCCTAAACACAGAAAATTCCCCACAACTAGTCACTATCATCATTGACAACCAGTCTCAAAATCCCCGGCACCCCTCCAGCCCTCAACAGTCCAGCTTCTACCAAAAACGCCTCCCCAAAATATCCAACAATTCTTCCCCTAAACATCTTCCACAAAATATCCCCCCTTCCACCAAACAACGCCTCAACCTTCTCCACAAAATATCCCCCAATTTTTCCCCTCAACACACAAAAATTCCCCACAACTACTTAGTCACTCTCATCATCAACAACAGGTCTCAAAATCCCCAGCAATGCTCCAGGCCACAACAGTCTCACTTCCACCAAAAAGGCCTCCACAAAATATCCCTTAATTCCTCCCCTAAACACACAAAATTCCCCACAATACTACTGCAATAATTCTCACGACGCTCACCCAGGATTTTCTCTTCCAAAGAGGCCATTGTGGAAGTACTGATGAGGGGGATGAACAACCAAACATTTAAGTAGGTATTTAAAAATAAAAGGCCAGCTTTGATAGCTTGAAAAGAAACACATCTGAATTGTGCTGTTGGGGAAGTACTGAGAAAGAAATAATCAAACATTCAGGTATTTTAAAATGAACAGCCAACTTGGGTAATTATTCAGAAGGTACAATGAAGAAGAAGTCTCCTTTTTGAGTTTAACCTAGCCCTATAATAACACTGATCACTGCTCAAATTGTGACAGCTCCTTTTTGTAGCAATTTTCCATTGACATGACTTCTCAACATGTACCCCAACCTGGTTAACTTGAAAGGTAGCACACATACATTGTAAGTGCTTAGGCATGGATTTGATTTCCACCCAGGGTGAACTTCATTCTAAACAGATAAAGATTAATCTCAACTAGCTTTTGGGATAATAAGATATAAAACCTCCAGTTTTTTGGGGGGTATGTAGAACATCACATGATATTCATTGTCCAGTTCACTTCAGCAGTCCATTGGAGGGGGATTTTTCTGTGCTGTTTTTAGATACCCAGAACGTTTTCTCGTTAGACAAATTATATTTTCATAGGTAGGTAACACCAACATTAATTAACTTACCAAAACTAAAATCACAGGTAAAGACAGTGATAAAGAGCTGAAGAAACACCTTCCCTGAGTTGTGCTTAAAGTATTAGTTGAACTTTTGAAGAACAGGTACAAGAATGATTGAATTAAGAGATTAAACTAAAACTACACTGTAAAAAGATAATTTGTCAAACTTCCTAGGCAGTAGGTAGGTAAGGTAGATTTGGTAGATAGCCCAAAAAACACGACCCTCCCTTCTTTTTCCGTTTTTCCAAACAACCCTCTACAAAAACAAAATGTTTACACTTTTGAAAATCAGAAAAATTCAAAATTTCGCGGGCTCACTGTTGAATGCGCGTTAAATTTGTGCGCGTTAAAATTGTGACGTCACTATTCTAAGCCTCGTCCAGACGCTACGATTTTTCTTTAAATCAGATCAGATCCATAGATAAATATTATTTATTTACATATTCACAGTTTCCATTTTCCAAATTTCCAGGACACTGAAAACTTTTAATCTAGGTAGGTACCTACAGTACTCTTTTGCCCCCCCCCCCCCACAATGTTTCACCTAGGGCCCTCTGGGTTAACTGGGGAGGGGGAGTGGATGACCATATGGGGCCTTAAAGTAAAACTCCTACCCCCTCTGCACTGCAGGGCTTGTAAGGATGGGATATTATGTAGGTACAAATGGTACATGCCAGCCTACCTTTATCACATTATTGTCAAATCAAATATAGGAGACCTTGCTTGGACTGCTGGAGTAAAGAGACTTTTCAGTCCTATTTGGGTGGGATAAAGATGGTACCTATATACTATTCTATTCTACCTATTTCACATTATTGTCAAATCAAATATAGGAGACCTTGCTTGGACTGCTGGAGTAAAGAGACTTTTCAGTCCTATTTGGGTGGGATAAAGAAGGTATATACTATTCTATTCTACCTATCCTATTGGTCTAAGTGAGTTATCTAGTTGACTGAACCACTGGTCTATACATCATTTGCTTCTAAAGGCAGCACCTTGCCTTGTCATTGTAGCCAAATGTGTCTGTCTCTTGGTTTATTACGACCAGTTTTTTCTCTCCTCATTTTATTACAATTTTTTTTATTATCATAATCTATTTTAGGATTAAAACTGGCGGATATTTCGTTTTTTATATTTTTTCTAAAGGTCGAAGGTGAGTGAACTTCGTATACAGAGAGAGGATTATGCGGTCATGTTAGTCAGAGTTTAAAAATAATTAATTAGTGAGATTAAACCCAAATAAACAATAGTCATGGTTAGTCATATAAGGTTTTCGAGCCCAAAATACCATTACTTTATCGGGTTTTGAACTGCCAATGCCAGTTACCCACCAACAACTTTCCAACAGTTTTCTTTTTCCTAATTTCTTTCCTTGAGGAAAGTCTCATAAAGACTTTAATGCCAGTTAAACATCATAACTGCCAGCTAGGCAGGATTCTACAGCCAACCAGCTAGCGTGATAACTGCCACCCACCCAGTAGCATGCCAAGCTCAGAGCACCGTCTATGCCGGGAAAAAGTTCGTACATGAAAAAAAAGAATAAATTTGTATGAACGCCTGGAAACTGAATTGAGTATGCAATGTGTCACACATTATTCATATTGTCTCCCTTCGTCCCTTCCAAAAAGTAGAAAGGTTCTTATTGTAGGTATTTTTCCTTGCTTTTTTCCCTTACTCTGATCTATTTTAGTTCAGTGGTTAACGCGTTGGACTTTCGATCTGTAGGTCGGTGGTTCGATTCCAAGTCAAGTCGTAAAGTTCATCTACTTGTAATCATTGGGGAACGATATTTGTGACAAGCATTTAAGTATGTTTAAAACTATTCAAAATGCCTTCTTTTATTTTTGTTCAGTGAATTGTCCAATCAGAAGCCTAAATTATGGGGGGGAAACAGCCCGGGGGACATGTGCCCCACCTAAACAAGGCCCTGACTAAACACACACGTTGGAGTATTCAAACATGTTACATTCATAGAATAAATAATGCTATACATTTATACATTATAAATACATACATGGTACATAGAGTGTACAATGTACCTACTATGATGAATTGATGATACACAGTACATAATACGTACATACCATGATGATCATATTATGTACCTATCAGTGGCGTATCATGATCCTTTGACCTTTATGAAAGTTAGGGGAACACCATGCACTTCCCTTCCTCTTTAGAATTTATTTCTCACCTCCGCCACTACTTACCACTTACCGAAAATGTAGTAACTGATTATTCAACCTGAATTCTAAGATCACCAGCAGATCGGCATACTATATATATGGGTTTATAGCTTCCCCTTTTGCAAATTTCACCACACGACACTGGTGTCTATTACCTACCTCACATGTGATAATTGTATGGTATATTCATATGATCATTTACCAGTGATATGAGGTGCCTATTTTTACGCTAGGTATTACGATAGAGTCAGTGGTGTAGTTATATGAAGGGGTAGGGGGGGGATCTTCTGCACATTCTATGTTAGGATCAATAGACCACAGTTGCGCTTACTTAGGTGAGGTTTTAAAGAGAGCAGAGCCAGTCTAGTTAGCTTTGCTGGTAGCGCGTTTGCCTTGTAAGCGCTAGGCTGCGGGTTCGATTCCGGCCCGGGGCGGATTTTAACCTGATGGGATAATGTTCGTTCTAGGAACGGCTGACTTTCTTTTGTCCTGTCTTCCTTCTCTCGTCTCTTTCGGGACGATAAGACCTTAGCAGTTACAGTTCCCTCTATCAAACCTCTTACAAATCTGACAGTGAATCCCAAGTTAAATCGTATTTGTGACTGAAAACATGGCTGAACCAATGAGATTGTGAGATTTCGCTTTCTGGAGCAAGTGTTTACGTCCAAAGCGGAATCTGATTGGTTCAGCCATGTCAGCCATGTTAAGCCATGTCAGCCATGTTGACTATATATGACTAGAAAGTAAAAAGTCACATAATCAAATACGATATTACTTGAGCACTTGATCTTGAGCCTTGTTTCTGAGGGCTCTGTCCCCTCGTTTCCCATTTCGAGCTACGCCACTAGGTTCCGTCCTATGTCAACCTATTGACGTAGAGTGATATGGCGCGTGAATAGTTTATCGGTAGAACTATCGGGTCTTTACTTAGGTTTATTACTCATAGGAGAGTTTAGTTTAGGAGAGTTTTTTTTTTTTTTAAGAGGTTTGACAGAGGGAACTTTAACTGCTATGGTCTTATCGTCCCGAAATCGAAGAGAGAAGGAAGACAGGATAGGAAAAAGCCAGCCGTTCCGAGAACGAACATTATCCCATCAGGATAAAATCCCCCCCGGGCGGGAATTGAACCCGCGGCCTAGCGCTTACAAGGCAGACGCACTACCAACTAAGCTAACTAACTCAACCTTTGCTGTTTCTTTAGCAAGGAAATGTCAGGCTGGTATACTCCTTGTTTAACGTCCTCCAGTTAGTATTCTATTCTATAAAATGTTAGTTAAGCAATATACTGCCCTAGGTATTTCACGAAAAGTCCGCCACTGATCGAAGTTATTAATTTATAAATAGCGATTTTATAGCTTTAATAACAGTTATCAAGTTATAATTAGGTTCTTAGCTCGGCTACCTAATGACGAATACTAGTACCTAATAAAAGACTAGTATGTTTTGATACCCAACAGTTACCTAGATTGCTCATCATCCTCTATAAATGCAAAAAGCACGTACTTTTACGTCAGATAGCTTGTAAAAAAATCTTAAGTATCCCCAAAAATAGATTAACAACCCCACTTGAAATCGCAATGTCCAACTTCAATAATATGTACAACAACTTGGACATTAGCATGAATATAGGGGAAATCATAAAAAGATTAAAATGTAATATCTAGCTAGGTAGTCAGTACCTTGACTACATAGGTAATTTTAGTTATATTATAAGCTCCAAATTCACTTAATTGTATTTTACTGAATTGTATTGTAAACTATCCCATCTGGGATTTTTAATAAATAAATAAATAAATAAATTTTTTTCAAAACATTCCAAATCAAAACAAAAAGCCCTCAGGAGGTGCTGCCACCACAGTGGTGAAAATTGGTACTAATTATTTTTAAAAGCGGGATTTTGATTTAACCCAACAGAAATGTGTAACTCTTTTGAATGACAAGTATTGTACGAATGTGCACACGCCACCACAAGTAATATTACCGTCAAGGTAATCATGCCGATTTAGACTATGTTTTGTTGAGGTGGCCTTTGATGGGTAGGTTTTGGTTTTGCCTAGAATTCTCGAGACTTCATCTTTTTCTTTGTTTTTTTTATCTTTGCTGCTGGTTGCTCATAGCCTCCTCTGCACATTTACAATGGTTAACTATATCGTCAAGCCGGTCATCTGCATTTTGTAATAACCTCTGTTGTAGCTCTCTGTCCTTCAGTCCTAATATTATTCTCGACTTCACGATATTTTCTTCTTGCTCCCCAAACTCACAATCCTTGGCTAATCTCCGAAGTGTCGCATAGAAGTTCTGGAATGACTCATCATGTTTTTGATTGATTGAAAAAAATTGAACTGAGCCATGACGATGTACTTTTTAAGGCTCAAAGTGCTTTTCTAATGCTTCTAAAAGTTGCTCATGATTGGGATTCTGGCGACGAGGATGGGATTACAAAAACTCACCTGGATCACTTCAACTCACCTCACCTCAACAAAACAGACTAATTTGTTTTAATTAGGCCTTTTTGCTAGGAGATGAGTGTGTATTTACAATAGCTTGTTTGCTTTCCACATCCGTGAGATAGGCATAACACCCTCACAGTGTTGGAAGGATTGGGGGTTTGAAAACCCCTTGGACGCCCAGAAAGAATATCTGG